>NW_005054376.1:2620854-2652150 GCF_000277835.1 Geospiza fortis | reverse complement strand
GGAAAGTTTTTGTAAAATATGATTTTATCTATCAAATAAGCCTTCACAAATGTCAAGGATTCATCCAATTTAAACTTACTGGATAAAAGAGATCTGTTTTCCCTAATTACTTGAAAAGTACCAAGCAGTAATAGGATAAGACAGCGTAGGTGACTAGCCAATTACTTAGTTTAAGCTATTTACATCAATCCATATGCTATAAATTATGTCTAAATGCTCCTGCACTTCTGGAAAAGTGAATAAAATCATATAAGTTTATTTTGAATACAAGATCAGATATGGTATGCTGAGTGACACTTAAAAAGAATGAAACTGTAACCGTAGCTTATTTTCTGAAGCAATCTTGACACTAATGCTAAATTACAGCTTGGAAACATCTAGCATTTTTACCTTTATGAGAAAAGGCTTTTTACATATTTAACATAATTCTAGGGAAAATATACTGGAATTATGTATAAAGATATGTACACTGTAACCAAAGGGCATTTATAGTCCCCAGTAGAATACTTACAACAATTTTATTGCCATTTGGTGTCATTTTCTAACAGATATAAAATACAGCCAGTAAACAAACTAGACTTTAGATTTAAGCTGACAGCTGTTCCTTCAGAAGCAATATTCAGATATTTAATCTTAAGAATACTGAATATTTTACAATTGTTTGAACAAACTATACTTTTAGCATGTGAAGGACTGCATGCTTTTATATACAGTTCTTGGATCTGATAATGACACTAAAAAACAACCTTAGAATAATCTGCACATTTGTTGCTCTCTTATATTCCCTGGGCAAATCAACAAATTGCCTCATGTTTTATTCTTAATTCCACAAATTCTTTTTTTTTATACACAGTGTTGCTATGAATATTGGGCCCTATTTTTTTCCCTGTGTGTGCATAAGCCATGCAGTTGACTCCAGCAGTTTATACATGGATGTGAGTGCAGCTTTTCCTGGCCCTAATTTCATTAAAGGAACAAATTCGCTGAGTTTACTGCAAAAACCCCATGTGCTATTTTCCTGAAGAGTCTCATGTCAGTGGTCGCTAAAGTTCTATGGAGGAGAGAAAGAGGAAAGATTGCTCCAGATCAGTACCTGCAATTGGTGCTCTTCCTCATGACTTCATCCTCATCTCACCAGACGCTGGGAGGGAACAGTACAGCTCTGGCTTTTGTGTAAGGATATTCTGGCTAGGAGAGAGGCTGGGCAAAGGTAATTACTTGGTGTAAACTGACCCACTTTGGATGGCTTCAGCAGCTTCGTGCCAGGTCATCCACAAACATGGCCAATTCAAACCAACCATGAGTTGATATCCTGGGAATCCCTATAAAAGCAGGGATTAACAGGAGAGGTTTGTCCCACAGAAGAGTGATTAGTGCATGTAGCTGTGTACATACTTGGGGGGTGAATAGGCTTTACCACATGCTGCCTACCTAATTCTGAGATTTAATCTTGTTCCGTTAAAAATGTAAGATATTTTGCAACTGCATTCAGTGGGAGCATGATCTCTCTTAACATGCATTGAGGTTCAGCTGGAAATCATACATTTTACTAGCTCAGCTAAGGGATACTCCCATGGACATAGGCAATTGGATCAGTACACCCTGCAAACTTACAGCCCTTTTGTTCAGGGTTGTGGCAGTATAGCAAGTTTCACTTCAAATAAGAAGTAAACCAGACTGTTTTAAGTTATTGTTACCAGTATATATTTCTCCTTTACTGTTATAATTTAATTAAAGGTAATCAGTTCAAGAAAGAAATTAGTTGTCCAGGCAGCTCTTTTCATCCCACTGAAAAGATGAGAACAAGGAAAAGAGATTTCCTGGAGAAATCTTGTGCTTATATGCTTTGTTCTTAAATTGATCCAGCTCATCTCACATGTGACATGTAAACCCCGTCCTGAAATGGACCCAGTCTGTTGCTCCTTGCCCTTGTGGTGGGTAAGCCAATCCCTGTGCTGCACATGAAGTGTATGAGCATGTGTCTCAGCTGAGCAGGACTTATTTCTCCATATCTTCTGTTTCAGGTTGTTTTCCCTGTGCAGTAAAAGATTAGGTCCTTGCTTTTTTTCAGTAAGTTGTGGTATGGTTTTAAATGGAAGCTGTGTCTATTAACTGAGAATCTGCGGTCAAGACTACATTGCAACAGGATGGAAAGGAGGCAGCCTTGCAGCAGGAGGCAGCCTTGCAGCATGTGGCCATTTCCACCATCCCTGGAATCTCAGATTTTATATACTCTGTACCCCAGAAAGACATAGAGTCATGTGGAAAAAGATTTCTTTCCTCCAAGTGGCCATGTCCTGCTTATCTTTGCTGCTGTCTGTGCTCTGATAGGAGGGCCAGGAAAGGAATGAGACAGTCCACTGCTGCACATTTTTAGCAGGACTCACTGGCTTTCAGATAACCAAAACAATTACTGAAATACCAGAACTACAGCATTATGGCCTTGTTCTGTATATGAATATTCAATTTTAAATCATCCTGGCATCTTTTGTGCTTGCAGAGAATGTGGGGTGAGGCGCAGGGTTGCCTACCTAATCAACACATGCACACATATATTGGGTTAATGGAAATTTTAATTCCTTTTTTTCTTGGGGTCCTGAAGAGTTAGAACTCTTTACCTCAGTTGCAGAAGGAGTGGAAGCAAGTTCAAGCACACCCATTCAGTCTGAGCCAGTGCTCAAGGGAAAAATGCTGCCATAGCTCTCTAGTTGTATTATTTCACAAACAACAGTGAGGATAATTAAGGGGCACTTTAAAAGTGTTGTTTTGTATTAAAAAATACATCTTTCAGTTTTAACTCACTTTAAACACCAAGATTTGCTGTATTTTCAGTGATTTTCAGAACAATTTTGTGCTGAAAGGGCAGAGCCACTGATTGTTGCAGAAGGTATTTCGTACTTTTAAACACTTATAATCTTTATTCATTTATCACAGTTTTACCTGAATCAGCAGTAAAATCTCTGAAGTCAAAGGATAATTGCCAAAACAGCATTAACTTACTTTATCTGAATAAAAAAATAACCTTTGAAAAAGTACCTTGCAGCTACACAGATTGACAAAATGCATCAATTACATTTTTGCTCACTTTATAATTACACTGCAGTAAGTGCACAGTGAACTTTACTACATGGTTGATTAACCATAAGGTTGCTGCTATTAAGTCACTCTCAGAAACAACAACTTGGACTTTAATTTAAGAACATAACTCTGCACAACATCTGATCAAGTTAAAAAATCTGACATATCTATACAAGCTTCAATTTAAAGTTCACAAGTAAATGATAGCACCTTAATTGTAGCAAAGGGTTCCTATTGCTTCAGTCAGACATGCTGGGTATGTGAGCAATCAGGTTTGGAAGAGCCCTAGGTATGTGTTAACCAGCACCAAAGGAAAGGCTTTTCCAATGAACTCTGAATATCCCCTATATCCTTGTTTTTCTTGCATAGAAACAAGTCTTATGAAGAGCAGAGGAGGGAGCTGGGGTTGTGTAGCCTGGAGAAAAAGAGAAAAGGGGTGATCTTATCACACAACAACTGCTTGAAAGGAGGATGTGGCCAGGTGGGGGTTGGTTTCTTCTGCCAAGTAACAAGCAACAGGACAAGAGGAAATGGATTGGATATTTGGAAAAATTTCTGGAAGGGTTTTCAAGCACTGGAAAAGGCTGTCCAGAAAAATGGTTAAGTCCCTGGAGGCATTTAAAAATCATTTGGATGTGGCACTCGAGAACATGGTTTAGTGGTGGACTTGGCAGTATTACGTTTACGGCTGTACCCAATTATCTTGAAGGTCTTTTCCAAATCAACCTAAATGATTCTAAAAAATGAAGTTCCAGCTTCTGGGGAATTAGGGTTGCAACTCCAGGTATACACTGATGATATTTCCACATATTTTTTTCAGATTATTGCAACTGGAAAAATATTTCTGTTTCTGTTAGCTCACTGACACTGTAGGCCCCCTTTATGTCTCCTGTCTTCTTGAATTTGTATAATGCAAAACTGTTGCTATGAAGTCCTACCATGATCTTGTATCTCTTTTTGACCTGCCCTGATGATTGTTTATGCCATGACAGAAATGGCTTTGGACAGCCTACAACTGGACTATCACTTAGTTTGAAAGAACAAAACAAAATAAAGTAGCAGTTGTTCTATGTGAGAAGGTGAGAAGAAAGTATAGTCTGGTACAGAGAAATTTGCCTAGGACGTAGGATGCACAAGACCGCTCCAATATTTAGTCTCAACTTTTTATATGAGGTGGGGCATATTTACTTTGTTGCCTGTTTCCCTCTGTTCCTGGGGTAGCAGCACTTCCTACCTTCACAGTGTATTAAAACCAGAAGTACAACAAAGACTCTAAGATGCTTCAACAGACAGAAAATAAGAATATGCAAAAAAATACAATAGAAATTACAGATTATTCACTTACATGTATCTGTGTTTGGAAAACTTATTGTAGCTGTGCTAAACTAGATTGAGAACAGGAAAATTCTTTAAAATATTGCTTTATTACTGGCTCAACCTGCTTTTTCATGCTAACGTGTGAGTAACAGCAGCTAGACAGAGCTGAGCTCTGTTTCTTCTCAGTATCTGAAACTTGATTTCTGCTCAAATTCATCAGACCAAAATTTCTCTTATATGGGCACTCCAAAACATGAAAACAATTGGAGTCGGGCATTCTTCTGCAAAATGCCACCCACATGACACAAGCTGAGCATCTGACATGTGATGTGGTAACTACTAATGAACTGAGCTGAGTCTGATGCAGTGCCTTGGCTTTATAACCAATTTCCAGTCCTAACTCATCTCCTCCTCATGGCCATGATTTCCTTCTTTGAGTGTATATTCTTTATTCATTCAAATCTTCTCCATGTGTCAAGAACATCATGAGGAGAAATTATGAAAAGCAACGAGTGTAAAATCCCCATTCCACTGCTTTACTAAAGCATTTAGAGTGAGAAAAATTAGGTGAATTCACATTTCACATGTGTTTAAATTGTTAATCTCACTGCTCTATCTGTATTAGTGAATACATTTACAGTAAGTTTTACTTTATAATATTTTGGCAGAACTGTTAGAAAAATTGTTATAAGCCCAGGAGTGGAACTGAACCATGAAAACTAAACTGTAAGCTTCTGCAAAGCTGGGTTATTAGTATGACAGAATAAAATTTCACACACACAAAAGCTTCTAAGCTGTGATATTTTGAAAGCAAGAAGAGAGGGGTGGGGAAGGGTAATCAAAGTCATCTATGCTCCCTCTGATATTTCGCTGAATGCTGCCATAATAATATGTTGATTTTGTCTGTTCTGTTTTTCAGGCATTTGGTCATGTTGGTGAGGAAAGTCTTTTATGTAAAGTGAGCACAGACCAGGAGCATAAAAGGGAAAAGGACAGTGCGCTGTGTGCACCTACATGTATCAAGCTGAGGGAGAGGAAAAAGAGTACAGCAAGATGGAAAGGTATTATTTTTAATTTCTATACCTAGATGAAAAACCTAACAATCGTGATACCTAAGTATAAAATGATGGGTGGGATAGAAAAAACCAACTAATTTTAAAACAGTTTCTTTTGGGAAGTCTAGGGTATGATCAGTGACAGCTGAAATTTCATAGTTGTGTTTTCCAATGTGTCTTCATCCCTGGGTAGTTTCATCAGCTGTTGCAAGAATCATGAAGTCTGAAGTGCTGTCCTTTACCCAAACGCTGACACACTTGTCATTCAGAATCCTAATACAGTAATGCAATCCAGAGTGATCTAACTTAGGCAAGGACCTACATTTAATTTATGTTGGGGGCAGGCTTAAATCAGTTACTGTATATATATTTAGGTGCATGTCCAGACATATTGGTCTAAGTGCAAAAGTCCAAATCTCTCAGACTTGTATTGTGTTTTCCACGGTGTACTGAGAGCCACTGCCCCCCCCGCACTGTGCCTAGGGAAGTACATGCAGAGTGGAACATCTGTGTCAAGCTTCCAGTGAAGTTACTCCTGACCAAAGGTAGTTTCAGGGCGTTTGATGACAGAGCGCTATGGAACACGCTGGGTGTCCTTAGGCATCACTGTTATTATGAGATATCAATTTCCTCTTGTTGCTTATCAAGGCTCATTGTATCTGGCTCCACAAGCTGAGTCCTATCACTGTCAGTTTTCCAACGCCCTCTAAGGAGTAAAATTCAGTTAAAAGCACCTCATGTTACTTTTAAATTTACAGTAATCTTGTTTGCTAACAGAGAAACCTTGGAAAGTTCACATGAGCACAAAAGAAACTTTTTTTTTAGGAAACCTGATAAATTTAGTGTATGGGCTCTTGCTCTATACCCCTTTTGTTTAGGGAGGGAGGTCATACACTGTTGCTGGTGTATTTGCATCATGTCTTTCTCTACATCCTTTTTTTCTAATCTTCAGGAAACCGCACTGTCTCTGACAAGAGCCAGTTCCTGCAGTAACACATGGCCTGTGGAGTTGTTTACATCGCAATCCACATCCATGGTATGGCTACTGTCTGATAGGATTTACGTTTCTGATGGCTGCATCTCTGCCTATGCAGCATTGTCCTGCGAATGCTCCCTTCGTAGCTCTTCTGCGGCTTGGACAGGCTGTGCAGTGTGGAGGATTCATGGGATCAGATCACAGACTGGATCATGAAAACATAATTATTTAATGTGACTTTTTTCCCCTTCCCAGTTATGGGACATTGCTAGATTTCTCAGGTTTGCTTGTTTCTGCTTTTTCAGCTTTGCTTGTTTCTGCTTTTTCAGCTTTGCTTGTACCTGTTAGGTGTAGTGGGGAAAATGCTGCTGATTTGTCTTTCGGGTTTCATGACTAAAACATTGACAGTTTTCAGT
Organism: Geospiza fortis; assembly: GCF_000277835.1. NCBI lineage: Eukaryota > Metazoa > Chordata > Aves > Passeriformes > Thraupidae > Geospiza > Geospiza fortis. Next base: position 2,645,308 of record NW_005054376.1, on the reverse strand, counting down.
AATTGTTCAAAGGACAATGCTATTGCAATTGCAAGACTCTGTGAACGCCCAGAAGAGGAGCAGTGATGACTTCATCCATCAGTTAGCCAAGTCCCAACGTGCTGCAAAATTTACAAGATCCAAGAGACCATTTTTACTGAGGCTTTTGTAGTGGCCATATCCTGATTTCCTGTGAGCTACAGCAGCTTAAAGCAACATGAAGGTTATGTTCATGCTTTCTTAGAAGTATTAGAGTTAGAACCAGTCAGTTCTCTTTAATTAGAACCAGTCAGTGCCTATTCTATTTGGCTCCATACAAATTTATCAGAAATTGTCCATGCCCCAAAGGCAAGGACTATGAGAGACAACAGAAGAAGCTGGGAAGGGGAACACAGGCAAGAAACGTGAAATCATTTGTGGAAGGCCATCTAAGTCAGAGGCAAATGGAGGCAAATGAAATACAAGGCAGACTGCCAGCATCCTGATTCAGTCTTCCCTTTTTGTCCTGAAAATGAAGCTAGAAACCAGAAGAAACTTACTGCTAGTTTGAATAGTTTATGTAGAATTCTGTAGTCAAGGTAGTAATCAGTGACATTTTTCTAGCATGTTACGATTTTCTGATGTCCCCTTGTTCACACTGCTATAGTAAAAGTTTTTCAGATGCATTTGTCGTTGTAAGACCTTACTCAATATCTTGAGCATCATTGATTAATAGCATTACTTAAATCTATAGTTCTCATCCACCTGCATAAACATTAAATTACATTAGGTAGTAACCTAAATGTTTAAATGTCACTCCTGAGCACAGTTTTAGTTTGGGAATACAAGGTTTGGTTTCCACCTTGTTACTTGTTTTTTTTTCTTTTTTTTCCAGTTTATTTGTGTGTGTGTGCATATATCTGTGGACATTTTATGACTTATACCCAAGTAGAAATGGTGTTAAAAAACTTCTGAATATCTACAAGAATTGATGTGATTTTTGTGGCTTTTATTGCATAAGATATTATTTGGATTACTTCTCTCTGTCATAACAGGAATAAAATTGCCTTTTAATGTTTGCTTTGCCTGTTGACACTTTAAACTTTTCTACATAACTTTGGAAAAGAAACTAACTGAACAGAAACCACCCAGTAACCTATTGCAGTTTCTGGGTGACAGTACCAAGATGCTTTGGGCAGTATCTTACTATTTGCATCTTCCTGGCCTCGGTTTTGCCTTTCAACATGAGTGATTATAATGGTAAAATCCCTTTGGCCAATATTAAACCATGGGTTTCTCACCACTGAGTTAAGATATCCCAGTCTGGTTCTGTGAGATTTTAACTTTGTTGTTGGTAATACAGTGTTGGAATTAAGTCTGATGGTGGGACTGAATTTATGTGTGGAACCACCATAGCTTAAGTCCTGATAGGACTGTGTTGATTTTTCTGACAAATGGGGATCTAGTACTGAAACTTTGTTCAGCATGAAGGACTTGACTGGCCACTTTTATTCCTCCAGTTATACTGGAATGTCCCCACTGACTTTTATTTGATATAGGATGCACAGTTCTGTACATTACATATTTGTGAAAGTTGAATTTAAAATATGTTTAAATATTGGGCAAATTATTTTTTTTAATGTAGCATCCTACCTATTAATTTTGATTACTTGCATCTTATGAGTTCCTGCATTTGTTGGTCAATGTGCAGTGGGTGCCCTTGGTTTTGAAATTGTTTTCTGAAGTGCTCTTATCAGCAGCATCATCCATAATGCTCAGTTATAGTTGGATAGTAATTGCCTGTCTATGCAGTGTTCCTTTGCAACAATTTTCTCCTGTGTAGCTATATATATGTAGTCATTACTGAAAAGTGTAAATAAAGAATCCTTTTAGTGGTGTAGTTTCCCTGGGTACCTACTGTGCTCTTATTATCTAAAACATACTCCCCATCTGTAGTTCTGTTCTATTAAAGGATAAAGACATAACTATGAATTAAAAATTAAAATGCTTGTTGTAGATTGGAGAGCAGGATCTATTAGAATATATCTGGTGCTAGGCTTCCAGTACAGTAGATAGATTACACTGAGCACCAGTTAAGCAAGGGGATGAAAAATGAGTGATTTTCATCATTCAGTTAAATATAGTGCTAAGTGGTATGCGCTAGCATTAAAAGCAAATTACTTAGCACTTCACCAATCACAGCATGAGAGCATTCCATTGGAAACAGTATTTTCAGTGATGCTCAGTCCTCAGTTTTATTAAATAAATCCACTGTTAATGCTTAAGGAAGCAGTAGAAGACTTATTGCTATGATAATAAAAAGATTGAAAATGTAAAAATAAAGAGAAGCAGTACCTCATTTTAATAAATGTGCTAAGAAATCCTCCCTCTCTCTTAACAACAAAACTCCAAAGTGCTGGTAGATCTATAATTTCCTGTACTTTCTTTAGGTCTCTTCCTTTCTTCCTAATGAATATGACCTTTCCTTTTTTTTCCTTCTTTATAATGACCTCTTTTTTCCTCATAAATCTGCTGCCATGTCACCGAACATTTTGATGAGCTTCTCTGATTCCCTCTTATATCTCCTTGATAGGATATTATTATCCAGTAATCTAAAGATGGGGAGCCTGATCTTCCGCAAAAGTACTTTTGGGCTGCTCAGTTAAAGACAATGGAGATGTAAGGATTTACAGCACAAGAGGTTTTGACATGGTTCTTGGCTGCCTTTATATCACGTAGCAACTTTATTTCCTCCACAGCAATGGGCATTGGAAGACACTCAAATCTGTTGTCTGAACACATGGAAGATGTGAATAGTCATAAACTTTTCTGAGTCTCAAACCATTCCTAAACCATTGCCACCTCCTAAACAGGAGTCAGGAACTACACAAAAAAATTCTTGGGAATGACACATGCAGGAGATGGTCTAAGATCTGAGGCACAGGTTGATCTTCACCAGCTAGATCAAATGTTAGAAGGACATAAAATTACAGTTCAGATGTAAAAATTACAAGATCAATGAGTCTATGCATGAAGCTATTTTGAGTCCTTCATTTTCCCTGTAGGGTCATCTTTGGGGAATCCTGTTCTGAGTTTTCTCTTAGGACTAGGCTTGAGGGCTGTTTTCTTTGTGTTTGGCTGACATGGAGTCCATTTCCCTGTGGCAGTCCTCACAGTGCTGTTCTTTGCACGGGCAGCTGGCAAGGTGCTGCTGCCATGGCCATTGCTGGGGCACACTCACACTTTTTCTCCAACATCCTCCCCCTCACCTGCAGGCTGGGCATGGGTGACAATTTGGGTGGGGACACAGCCAAGACAGCTGATTCCAAGAGACCAAAAGGATATTCCAGATATTCCATACCATATGGCACCTGCTCAGCAATAACAGCTAGCAGAAAGCAGGACAAAAGGGCGGCATTCAGTGTTTATGACATTTGTGTTTTGGAGAAACTGCTTCAAATACCAAAGCTCTGCTTCCTGAGAAGTGGCCAAACGTTGCCTGCTGATGGGAAGTCGGGAATAAAATCTCTTGTTTTCCTTTGCTGCCAGTTTATCAAGCTGCCTTTATCTTGACCCATGAGAGTTTTTCTGTCTTATCTTCTCCCCATCCTGCTCCCCACTATGGAGAAGAGTGATAGAGCAGCTTGGTGGACATCTGATGTCCAGTCAAGGTCAACTCACTGATAAAGAGAAACATGTAGGAAGCAATGTAGTTCATCTATTTTTAGTACAAATGTTGTCTGGAGGTGTTTTGAGTTTTCTTGTGGCCCTAAATTTCTGGGGTTCTGTGGAAATTATGTGATCTTCTCAAAACAGGTACTCTCCACTGTTGCTTAATGTGTGCTTAATATTTTAGTGAAATCAGTGTATTCTTATACAGCAGAAGTCTTTTCATTGACAGTGTAGGATAATGATATTAGACCTGAAAGAAATATTTTCCAAAATCTAGCCCTATTTCAAAAAGTTTTCTTGTGAAAAATAAAATGTGTCCTTTTTAAAAAATATGTATTTTAAAAAGCAAGGCATTTAAGCAATGCTTTCTTCCTTTTATGCGGTAGACTTTTTATTCTCATTTCCCTGTCTTTTTTGTACTTAAATATACACTCCAAAATTGGCCTTTCCCCCCCGCCAACCCGTTTTACTAGAGCTTTATTCAAAGTACTTGCTTAAGCCTTAGCAGATTTTATTTTTTTTTTACCAATAGAACCTTTCCTTCACAAAATATTTGAGAACATGATATTTAACATAGATTTCAAAACATAGAATTGCTTTTTTCATTTTCCTGGCTGGCATATAATGGTTCTGATGCATCTTTCCTGGGTATGCCAATCTTGTCATATACACTAATATGAAATAATGGCACAAGGTTGACTTAACTAGACATAATAGGGCATTTTTCTAAAACATTCTGTATGGGAGGTATATGCACAGACCTTGCTACTTGTTAATGAAATTGGAAAACTTCTTCATCTGAACTATGACATATATTTATAATAGCCTCCTACTCCAAAGGCATGGAGTCTTTACACAATAAAATAATAAAAAAAAAAATTAAAAATAATGGATTTTTTTTATCTTCATGTTTAAAATTAATTTTAAAACTTCACCATTCACAGTGAATTTGGAGCAGCAACAGCTATGATTGTGTCTAAAATCAGTGAAAGAATATGCTTGTATATGTGTTCTCATGTACAGAATGAGAGCAGGACAGATTTCAGTGGCAAGGCTCTGGATTTTAAATCTTTCCAAAGTTTTTTCTGTTGTTGATGCTGCTTCAGTCTTTATTTTCTATCTTGAATTAAAAAAAAACACTGTTTGAAGGCTTTTGTGTTTTTTCCAGATATTATCTGTGAATTTATTAGAGAGGCTCTGAGTATCAGAGAACATGCTTTACTTTTTTCATAATATATTTCAAATTAGAGATGAAAAAAACCAAAATTTTTTAATGGTCTCATCACACAATTTTTTTTCACTAATAAGAGGTGGACAGGAATGGGTTGTAGCCCCTGATTCCCCTCTGTTCCCCCTTCTCCTCCTGCTCTTTTATAAACACTGAAAAACTTACCATGTTACAATGACCCACCAACATCTCTTAAATGCTGATTTTCCTTATGAGCCGATGACCTCATGTATGTGTATCTACCTTATCAGGAACACAACATTTTATCTGAGTATAAGCTAAGGGCTTGTCTCTGCCCCTCTGACAGCCTGAAGGATTTTAGAAGGGATGTCAAAAGAGCCAATACAGGCACGGCTATGTCCAAAAAGAAAATAGTGAGTACAGACTAAGATTTTGCATTCAGGTTGCTAATTTCTGGCTTTCCTCTTCTACCCTTGCTGTTGTTGTGGACATGTTCTCCTTTGAGCACAGCTGTGCCACCTGAAGAGATCATCTACAGCTGCTTTTTCGTGCAGGAGAAGCTCCCACGGGACCTTTCCCTCACCCATTTCAGACTGAGCAGCAAATACCTTCTGCTCCAGCTGCTCAAGCCTCACAGGACCATGTTTAGCCAAAGCAGGTGAGAAAGCATTCACATGAGCAACTCTGCTAGCTGTTCTGAGCACAGTCATCTCTGGGAGAAAGGTGGTGAGGACAGGTGGGAGTGATGCTGTTGTTCCCTCATCCGATACAACTGAGGCTGAAGTGGATTTCTGACTTCTATGTGTGTGTGTCAGGTTTAAAGGTTTATTTGGAAGTCCTGTGTTTCTTATTTGATTATGAATGTTGTGAGTCCTTGAGGTAGGGGTCCTTACCAACAGCATACTAGCTGGGGATGAAACATGGACTTTAGCACACATTTTAGAGAGAGATGAACAGAAAGCAGGAAGTGTGTGCATATTACATTACATAAAATGTAATTTAGGAGGTTTTTTCTATTATTATTATCATTATCCTTTCAATTATATAGTCTGCTGCTGAGAAACTCAACTTGTGCCTAATTTACCACCCACATACCTTGGGGTAAGAATAGTGCTGAAATAGGAGTTGCCAACCAGTTTCAGACTTAACAACACTGAAGAAGGACTGGAAGCCTCTCTATGTTCCCTGAACTCAGTGGACATCAGCCTTAAGAAGCAAATAGGATAATGGTTTGCTATTTAGAGTGCCAGCAGCTCTGTGAAGCTATGCAAAATTCTGTATGCTGGATAAGGAGTCGCATTCACTCTGCAGGCTGCAGACTTCCAAAGCTCACTCAACCGGGCCATGCACAGTCCCAGATTTTATACTCCTGCTCCTGGGTAGGACGAAACAAAAAGATGCTGAGATAGATACTAGTTTGAGTAAGGGACTCGGTGAGAGAACTTCTCAAGGCTTCTGATCAGATGGGACATGAAGAGGAGAGAAAAGGAGCTTCCTACAAGGTCAGAGCTTTGTCAGCGAATGCTGCAGTGTTTCCACTAGCTGTCCAGAAAGGAGGGTGATTTGCCTGGGTAATTAGGTCAGGATTGTAGTAGTTTGGCCTCCTTTTATCCTTGTTATGTGGATAACTCGGATTCAGTTTTTCTTCTCCACAGACTCAGCAGTAGAATTTCAAAATTGACATGGTGCTTATCAGAAGTTAGTAATTGGATAGTGCAACCCATTTGTTTGATAAAGCTGAACTGTTCATTTTTGGCTTCTAAAAGCTAATAGGCATTGTTCCTTCTTTGACATTTGATTTTAATGGCTGTAATGTTGCTCCTGTCTCAGCAGCTGTATGTCTGGGTGTTTTTCTTGACTCCACGCTTCCTCTGCAGGCTTCAGGATACTGTTTTTAACACTTTAGCTTCCAGAGTGGTTTCCTCACTCCTCCATATGCTGCTGTATCCTGTAGAGCTGGCAAAGGCAAAGTGCTAGGATTCAGGAGTGGATTAAAGCTGAAGGCAGAGGTACAGGTTTTCCCAGGCCTGCATTGCTCTAGTTTATTTAGAAATGGTGTTTTCATAAAAAATCCCCAAACCCCAAGCATCTCCATTATAGTTTTGCACCAGCATGATCCTAGGAAGGATGGTTAGGTGAGGCAAAACCTTGGTGCAAAAGGAATGTGTAAAACTCCTCTGACTCATTTGGCACTGAATGGACTTTTGTGAGGTATCACTTTTGTTACTGTAGGACTGGGATATTGCAGCTCCTTTTTCTTCGGCCTTCGAGCAAAATCAATTCATGAACTATGCAACACTGCTTCAAGGCTCTTTTTATGAGACTAGACTAATCTACATATGGCATTGTCCCTACTTTATAGTCTTTTAATTGGCTACAAGAAGCTTACCATATTGATTGAAAAATTCTTCTTGTTACATTTAGGGCTATAGCTAATTATGATCTTTCTCCTCTCCTTGTCTTCTTGATTTGTAGTTCACATCTCCTTCTCAGGAGTTCACTCCTTTCTCTTTCACAGCCTGGAGTATCCTCTACTGAGTCTCATTCCCTCTCTGGTTTCATAAAACCTCACAGCTAAGCTGCTGGTGTTAGAAAGATACTGATAAGATGAACCCAGGGCTCAATGGCAAATTCTGCTTTCCAGATAAATACTGGAAAGTTCTTGGTAGTATCATTATATTATCTAAGATTGGCTGTTCAGAGAATATTTCAGTAGCAAACAAGAAAATATAAATTAAAAAAAATTCAACCTAAATATTTTGTTTATGGGGGCTAAAAGAGAGATTACAGAGAAAAGGTCAGTTGGTAAGTAAAATGCATATTTCCTTCCAGTGAAATACAGTAGAATCCATACTCAAAGGGCTGTTAAAAACAATTGTCACTCTTGATAACTGTAAATGCGTATCAAAGGTAATTCTTTCACTTTTTGTTATGGAAGGAATACCAAAAGAAAATGCTATGATGAAGTATTATTTTCCAGAAATCTGACTGTAGTAATTTCTCCTAGATAGTGATCCAATGATCCATGAACTTTTAACTCCTGCAAAAAATAAAAAGTGTTAAATGTTGTGGAATATCCATCTTATTTTTAATGCTGTTGCATCAAATTGCTCTACAATACTCACTGCTGATGTAATGAATGGGGAATCTTTCTAAGCAAGAGAAATGTGAATGGCATGGAACACTGTCATGAGTAAAGCTGATTGAAAAATTCTACTTGACACCCTGTGTCACAAATGGGATGCAGAAGTTTTAGCATAATTCCGAAACTCAAAAGAGAGTTATTCCAAGACCTGGAAAATGTCATCACTCTCTTCGGAGTAAAACGTGTGAATTCCTTTTCTTGTTGCCTTCCTTAGTATCCATATTTCCTTCTTCTGCACCTTATTTTACACATTTAATTTAAATGAGAGCAAATGTGTTCTTGCTGAATGTCATATACGTGTTGTATATAACAGAACTATGATTAACTGTATGAATAATTACTAGTAGCAACTAACAATTCAGATGGATAGTTTCATTAAGAAAACAACATGGGGTCATTATAAGGTTCTGGTCGCTGCCCCCAATCTTAGAAAAAAAATATAGTTCTCTGAACCACCAATCTGAACTGGTGATAAAATATCCCAAGTAGGCTCACATTAAGCTGTATAATATGCAGGCTGCTTGATTTGTATTGAATATGTGTCTGGTGGCTGGAACCCACTGTAATGAACTAGCCTACAAATCACAGCTTAATGGGAATCTACTTATACATATTGCTTAATTAAAAGTTGTGAGCTTATTAACATGTGTCTTTGGCACTGAGCTTTGGGGATGTAATCTCTGTGCAAATAAGACTAGGTTGTAAAAGTTTTATAGATTGACAGTGATATTAAATTCCATACCTTAATAACCCATCATTTTCTCAAAGTGTGGTTCCTATTCTGTATTTATTCAAAGCTGTGACAAATTGTTTGTTTGTAATCCTTTACTGTGTAGGACTTTGTGTGCTTGCTTTATATCAAAAACAGTACGGCATATGTCTCCTCTACTTCTGTCAATTTTTTTTGGGGGTGTTGCCTGCTTTTCTGGCTGGCATACAAGCTCAGAGACTCTTTTTTTATTATAGAGGCACCCCATGGCACAACACTTTAGTTAGAATTGTGCCAGTGTTTCCATTATAAACCTCTGTTTTCATGGGTTTATAACTTTACTGTAAAAATTTGCTCCAGGCTCAAACTTGGACTAGGAGTTCCAAGAGTGGGAGGGAACATTTTTTAACAATTAGAACAAAAATCTGCAGTATGTTGCTCTTGGTTACATGACTTTCTTAATTTCTGTATGGCTAGTTTCAGAAACCCTTTTGTCCAATTTTTTGTTCAATTTTTTGTTTGGTTGTATCACATTTATCTCAGCTAATTCCACTTCATGCTCATTAGTGAATTGATATTACTTAAAAAGAAAAACAAAATAAAGCAATCTCTTGTAATGCTTTAAAAACACGACTTCCTTCTCTATGGAAATAGTTATTTCAACCTACTTGGCCCCTTCCCTTAGACTTGGCAATTTGATGATGCTATATGGGGGAGAAGAAGGGAGAAAATTGGTAAATGGAGATAGATGGGCTTTCAGAGGCTGTTGTAAGATTCTAGTGGTTTTCATTAATATTGTGTGTGCCACAGCTGACCTTTCAGAAGATAATCACACCTTTTTGCATTACACCCTCTGAATCACAGATCTGTTAAAGAGCAAAGAAAATATAGCTCTATTCTCTTTAATTTTGTTGTCTTTCTCTTCGGGAACTCAGCTTGGGAAGAGCTAACTGTGGATATACCTCTTCCCCTTAATGGCTTGTTCCCCATCCCCTCACCTCAATGTCCCACAAGAGAGCAGACAAGGTTTTCCCAGCTGACCTTTTTGCCAAAAAAGTGTTAGGAGCTATTTCAAACAGATGTGTTTCTTCCTGCGAGAAAGTTGTCTTCCTTGCCAGAATCAAATTGCTCTAAGCGCAAATGGAACCTTCTCTCCTTAAATGACCTGAAAGTGAAAGGTGAGACCTTGAGTCTCCATGGAGAGCGGGAACGTGGGAGGTGAGATCAGTCTGAGGGGAGCTGCTCTAAGTCTCATGATGTTTACCAGAGGTCTACACAGTTATCCTACCCTTGAGGAGACAGAAGGAAGACCTTTGTCTCTGTACTTTACTATCATGCTGTCCCTAAAAACATACCTGGGGGACAAAGATGGATGGTTGTTCAAACAAACAAGTGGATGGGCAGAATTCTGGTATGGCAGACCTGTCATATCTGACAGTCTGAGACCTGTGCATCTGTGTCTAGCCTGAGGTTTTTCTGCAGCAGCATTAAAACTGACCAGAGCTGTCATATCTCTTCCAAAGTGTGGTGTCACCAAACCAGGATGGTTACCAATCTTTGGAGATTGACGCTAAGGATCTCACATTTGAGATGCCCTATAAGAAGGCATCTCCTCCACCCTGGAATTCAGACTCAGTCTGTCCTGAGGCTCAAATGCTGCTGTGCCTTCTAAAGCTTTGTGCTGAGAGCTTTGGGGTAAATAATTATCACGACCCTGCTGCTAAGAGAGGTTTTTACTGAGGAAAAGGAAACAAGAGTCTGTCTCTGGAGAGGATTTCTGAATGGCCTGGATCTAGTTTCTACTCCAGTCTTTTGTAACATGCTGGAAAATGCAGTGGGATCCTATTGCAACAAACTGAGACCCAGCAGCCGGCAGATCTGAACCAGGCTGTGACATCTCACAATCCTGATTTGTACAGGTGGTCCCTGTGGGAGATTTTACAGTGAGCATTCTACAATTATGAGGGATTAATCACAGGTGACTAGCAACTAGATAGTTCTTTCTAGAACAGGATGCTGATGAATATGTCCTAGTTGAATTAATAAGTATTGTTTTCAATATACACGCTGAAATAAACAATATACTTACTCCGCATTCACAGCAGTTAACACAATGGCATGTGACAACTGAATAAGCAAAGTTATAATAGAATATCCATGAAAGATTTTCTATTTGTAGCCCACAAATTTTGAGTTCTGTACACAAACTGTTTTTATTCCAGTTCCTTCCTTTTTTTGTGTTCATCAGCAGTTCTGACAGCTCAAAGAATAATTATTTCAGTTTGGCACAAAACTCAGTTATTTTGAACAATTGATTAGAAAAGAATCAAGTCAGATGTGGTTTTGATTTCACACTTCAGAATTGTATAGCAAAAAGGAATTCTCAAACAAATGATTGTTTCAGCCTGAATTGTCAAAACATTTAATTACAAAATGAATGCACTGACAGCGCTGAATTTCTTGAAGGAAATTATTTTGACAAGAAGTTCAGCAACACGTCCATATTTTCATAAATCCATTTGATGGCACCTTTTTGTCTAACAAAAATTTTCCCTGCTTTAATCTGAAAGCCAAGCTATTAGGTCTAGACCCAAGAAAACAATTAAACACCATAGAAGCCTGGAACTTGAGAAAGTATTTGAAGTGTTGAACATGCTAGGTTTCTGGCCTGATTCCTTCTGAAACTCATTCTTTAGAAATCTACTCCCTCTTAATTAATTTGATTAAGTAGCATTTTATCTGAGACACCCTACATTGTGAAGAAAAGGAAAGTAAGAGAAGCTGACTGGCAGTTAGACTAACGAGAAAATGATAATTTCTCTAATACCCTGCCAGGGTCCAGTAAAATACTACTCGCATTAAAATAAAAGTTATATTTCCCTAATCTTTCAGAGATCTGTGATTCTTTCAAAATTATATTAAAATAAAAGATTTATTACTGTCCCAAGCCTCAGCCCATTTGTTTTAAGAGGTATGTTTGAATTCCAGGGAAGAAAAGGGAGAATTAATGGCAAATCTGTCTTACATGCTTTTGCACTGTCTTTTCACAATTTCATATTGTTTTATTTTTATGATAAAATTGAACCTATGTATGTCTTTTGAATATCCTGATGCCTTAGGCAGCCAAAGGTTGCTTGATTGTGGTAGAAAGAAATACCTGTGTGTGTGTTATTTTACCTGGGTAGGAGACTCAGAGGCAATAACCCCAGCCTTTGCTGTGAAACACAGACAGCTGAGAAATTAACCCATGAGCATCCTCACTTAGCCTCACTCCACATGCACATGTTGGTTGTGAGAAAGCCTCACAAAGAGTGCCCAGAGACACAGCCAAGTCGATGCCAGGCTGCAAGGAGAGTAAGGGACAGCCAGTGAGAGTAGTGCCATGTGGGACGTGTCCAGGGATTCTGGTGGTGCAGCACAGATTGCCCGGCTGCTGTCATGGGGGTGATGGCAGTGGCTGCCATGGCAGTGCTTAATGGCAGTGGTGGAGGCTCCAGCAGTGACAACGCTGCACAGAGTCACAGAATCTCTTGCATGCAGCTGGCCGCATGCCTTCCTGCCTTTGGAACCAGCCCATCCTCATCCTCCCATTTCTTCCATGCTCACTGACTCCCTGAGGCTTTGGAGGAACATGTGCTGGCCACATAGAGGGACTGTACTAATTCTGCAGCATCTGGGCTACAAGTGACCACAAAATGGGCAAGACTTGGGTAAAATCAAGCTATTGGTGCAGCTCCTTTGGCAGAAGATTTTCAGCTACTGCTCCTTCTATGGTCCAGCAGTCAAGCACAAAGTGACCTGCCAAAACCAGGGTAAAATCCAGAGCTAACCAAGGTTCACAGACACTCCTGAGCTTTTACATAGGTCCCACCTAAACAAAGACAAGTTGAAGCCATTGACTCCACTCTTTTTGGACCTTCTGGATATGTGACTCAGACTGTCTCCAGCACAGCACACAAGTATATTTTCTCAAAGCTCTAATTGATATTCAGACATAACTTTCTGCATTTTAATGGAATTCACAGTTAATCTTCAGGGAAAAAAATAAGCATTTTTATGTGAAATTAGGTGTATATTGCTTAATCAAGGCTTTTCTGAATTAATTCACTGACAATAAGTATTCATGCTGGTTCTCTTTCAAAAGTCTTTGTTTCAGTACAGCTAATAATTTTTAAACAGTTACAGCTAATTATCAAAGAAAAACTAATGAGGGTGTTCATGACATAGTACAAGAAAAATTCCTGTGGAAATATTATAATTTTTTTATCGTTGAAATACTCATACTTTTTTTTAGATTATTCCACACTCTAGATATCCCAGGAACAAATTATGTTTTATCTGCTACCCCAGAATGCCATTGAACAGAATTTCATTTTCCACCAAAAAAGCTTCAGAGCTTTACAGAAAGAGGAGTCAAATCCTTCCTGCAGCAGTACCAGATCAGCTTTCTGCCCAGACACTAGACCTGACAGAAAAGATGCAACGCAAACACAATCCAGACTCCAAAACCAAGAACATAAATGCAGTTGGAGCAAGGCCAAGAGAGGTGAGATCTAGAGAGACGTGAGTAAGGGGTACAGGGCCTTGGGGCCAAAGTTGCCTTTGACCAGGCTGACGTTTACAGAGTGCAAAGTATAGAAACTTATTTCAAACTGCAGAGTAACAAATGTCCACAGAGCCTGACATCTGGATGTGCATTTCACTGTACGCCCTTGGATGAAGCCCTTCTCACTCCAAAATCAGCTGGAAGTTTGCCCACCTACACCAGGGAGCTGGCATGAATGCTACACAGCAACCAAAGGAAAGGGTATGACAGTATTGTAGGATGTGGTCCCCTTCACTCAGGAAAATAATCAGTGATTAGTCAAGCAACTGAGGCAGAGATAAACTTCTTAGGTGATTAAGACAAACAAGATAAGGCTGCTGGTGTAATATTCTGAGAAAAGCCATTTGTTCTCCAGATCCCATGAGAACAACAACAAAAAAAAAGACAGACAGAGTCTAACTATTCTCTGGCTGTGTGAGTTCCTAGATGAAAAATGGGAGCCTGCTTGTGTCATCCAAACTTCTTGAGCCTACTGAGGAGGAACTGAAGGAATAAGAGGTAATACTTTTCATTTATTCAATCATGGTCAGGGAGGAAGTCAGTGCAGTGAAGAGATAAATGAAAATGTTCTTCAGTTGTTTAAGAAAAAAAAAAAGAAATTTATTCCGACCTTAAACAGAATAATGAAAAGATCACTCTCTCTAATTTTAAAATAAATCCACATAACCATCTAGGCATATGTAGAACACTTGCTGAAGATTTTAGATTATAATGCCAAAGATGTCCTTGTTTTTTCTGCTCTCATGAACGTACCCAGAAATGAAAGGACTCTCTTCATCCACCATGCAAGTACAGCTGAAATATTGCTAATACAGGCTTTTCTGTCTTGTCCTACTAATCTATGCATCCCTAAAGGTAGGATGATAACTCATTCTTTTTTCCTAGAGCACTCTGGACCATAACACTAAATAGGAAAAGGACTGTGTGTCCTAATTCTGAGGAATGAGAATAAAAATACCAGTATTTTTGACCACTATAATTGACCACTAGGTAATCATCAAACAGTAAAAGCACCCAGAGCTAACACAGTGACCAGAGCAGACAGAAGGAATATTTCCATTAGCTTCAGCTGGGTTCTTTTTTGCTCTTGGGCTAGATTTTATCAACAAAACTGACAAAAGATATATCTGTGCTGCAATAGGTACATCCCTTCTGAAGCAACTACTTAAAATTTTTCCACAGAGATTTGTATGTTAAAACTTTAGCTAAAGCCCTGTGTTACAAGGACTTATTGTGCTAAAAACCTATCCTAAATATACAATACACAAAGCATTAGTCCATTTTGATAAACACGGCAAGTGACTTCTAAGTCTCAAAGTCTACTTAAAATGGTGAAAAACTTCTCACCAAATTGTTAGGTAGGGATTGCAAGCAAAATATTAAGAACACCTACCATTAAATCCAGGGACTTAACCTTGCTAAAAACAAATATAAATTCTTGAGTAAGTACTTTGTTCTATTCTAACCTGGATGTACCAAGTGATCGGGGAAGAGTTGCTTATTTTTGGTGTAGATAGTTTTTCTGTTGTTGTTGTTGCCTTTTTTTATTTGTTTGTGGCTTTTCTTTGTTTGTTTTGAGGGTTTTTTGTTTGTTTTTGTTTTTTAATTTGAGCTCAGTTGAGAAACACAAATCTTGGCATTGTCACACCTGATATTTGCTGTATTTCCTATGTAACAATGTTGTATTAGAAGGCTTGAATAAACATTGTAACACATGAGATTTTCTAATTGCTGGCTATAATGAGCACCTGATGCCCTAAGATTATACCATTTCTTTTCACCTTTCCCTTATGAGGACATATCGTGCTGTGCTTCTCCATGCTGAACAGAAGAGTGACTGCCGGTGTCAGATGAAATGAAATCAAGATATCTCCCAATAATTTGAGAGCCAATATATGTCACTGCTCTAGCTCCCTCTGCTCTTCACATCATTTAAGGATTTCTGTGTGAACTCACCTGGGAATGACAGAGACAGACAGCAATCAAGGCAGTCCTTCTTGAAGAAACAACTGTAGATCTGACAGAGAATGAGTTTATTTACTCCTTTGCTTCTTCAGACCTTCACAAAGCCATTTGGGAATTACACTGGGATGGATATGGGAATATGACCACTGTGAACTCTGCTTACTGGGAGAAATCTCTTACATTTCTTATTGCACCCAATCAGTACATGAAACTATCTTGGCAATACACACACACAATATCAGGAATTTTACCTCTAGACATCTCAAAAAGTAATAAAACCAACACCTTCTGATAAGGAGAAACTTACAATTAGGAATGTGTTCTCTTGGTGCTGCTGACTCTGCATTTCTAAATTGTGGGATCTGAAAGCAGCTGCTTTATAAGGAAGCAAAGCATGGACTGGATAAAAATTGCATGGTTGCATGGTCTTCCCCAGGCTGCTTTCTACCCTTTCTTAATTTGTGAGATCAGCTGTGCTTTAGAGAGAGAATCCCTCTGCCTTCCCTTAGTCTGCATTCATATCTATCAGAGGTCTTGATTTAAGAATTACCAGCACTGGAATTAATCTCATTGCTGTTCAGGAATGTTGGTAAGATTAAGTGTATGTCTTTCGCTTGTTAACCTTTTCACATGTGATTACATTCAGCAGTGCTGACCATCTTTGGATGTAACCCATCGAGGAAATAACTTTTTATATTGGGCAACGACCAGCTGCAGATTCTGAGGCTTCAAGCAGCAGACTTAGATTTATACAGGGGATTGAAGGCAGTGCAATAGCTCAGTCTCCACACCATTGCAGGAGTAATCCAGCTCCAGTCTGAGAGCACACATATAAATGGCATATATAAATATATTGTGGCTTTGACTCCACCATCCTTTTCTTGTTTAGCACTACATTCACATGAAGACTGAGTAAGTCACTGCTCAGTCTAAGAATGCGTGGGTCCGCACACTTGCATGTGTTTAACTCCTGGGGCATGGCTTTTTTATGCCTTTGCCTGCAGATATTGGTTAACTTTTTTTTGTGTGTGTGTGAATTTATTCTAGAATTTAGACTTTGCGTTTAGCACACTGCTATTTACTGCCTCTTATTGAACTAGGGAACACTTTTTCTGTTTTTAACCATTTTTGAATTGTATTTCCACTAACATTTTAATTTACAACACTGGGATCAAAAGCAGTTATAACTGTGGTACAAATAACTGTGTGGCTTTGGTTTCTAGATAGTTAAGCCTTAGTTAAGATTGTACATGTGAACTGCTGGAATGGTTTCCAATTACTCCTTGGGGTTTGGCTATTTACTTCTGTATCTCAAGCTTTCAACTCATATGAAAAGTAAAATTCATTATAAATTTATTTATATTGTCACAATTTTAAAATTTAATTGGAATTGCTTTTAGCAAAAGCAGTGTGTTCATGCAGCAGCAATGTTAGTAGATTTCTGGGAAAGAAGAAGGGATAAGCTCATACTTTCAGTGCAATAACTGCTATATATCTTAAAAACTTGGTACTGATAAGAATCAAAATGCTTCCTACAAAATAAAAAAGATCTGATTTCTTCGATTCCTAAGAAAGCGAACAAATCCCATGTTAAATATTTTTTCTCTCAGGTCAGTGCTGCTTTCTTTCTCTGGTTCTTCTCTTACCTTTCCTTTTACTCAGTAAAGGCTCCAGTTCTTGATTCTCTCTCTGTTTGTTTCTCTGTGCTGTCAAAACAAGCACAAACTCACCTCCTTTTGTTCTGCTACTGACTCCCACTGCTACTTCACCTCTTCAGACCTATTTCCTTCTACCTCAAAATACCAACTCCTCTCCCTCTCTTCCGCCTCCGAAGTGTCTCAGATCTGCTCTAAAGTCCCCAAGGCTCTCATTTTCTTCATTTTCCATGTGCAGCATATCCCTGTGCTTCTTGCCACTGCTGCCCACCCTCCAGGGCAATGTCTCACTCCCTCCTGAGCCTCGCAGATACGCAACTCTTCATCTTGGAGGGGGTGCTGCTTTCTCAGAGCCCGTCCAAAGCAATCCAACCACCTTGGTAAACAGCTGGAAGGCCACCCCAAGGAGAAGTCATTTGTCAGTTGCTTTGGCTGTGTGCTGCTCTCCAATTATCTCTTCCACATTCACCTCAAACTTCTGCACCAAGTGGTTATGTTGCCTTCTATACACCCCAATCACCACCCCCCTTCCATTTTTTTTTTGCAGTGCTCAAAAGCACTATTGCTTTTTTTCACAATTCCTTCATAACCCTGCCTCATGACTTTCCTTTAAATTCCTTCTTCAAGCTCCTAGTTTACTGTGCTGCAAAAAAATCACTGGACTTCTGCCAAGTGCTCAGGAAGAATCTGATAGTAATTTACTGTTATTCTGCAAAAAAATATTATTTCATTTTTCCTCTGTGCTCCTCTGTCTGTCTGACTGTCTGACTTTATCTCTTGTGTCTATCAGTTGCATTCAGAGCCCACATGCAAGTTTTCTCTGTCAGAGTCTGTACCATTTTTTTCTACGGATACATATCCTCCAGGAGAAAAACCTGATCCTAGGAAATGCTGATCCAGCAGCAGAAGATGATGTTTGGCTAAAGATTTTTGCAGTCTTTTCCCCTGTTTTTTTTTTTTTCCTCGAGATTCTTACGGTTTTGTTTCTTTCCTTTGTGTTGTTTCCTTTTAAATTAGATTTCTTTTCTATGCATCTGGCTAAGAATGGCTTTGAACTGTGATGGATACCAGTCTAGCTCTTGATAAGCAGCTGTCTGTCGATTCATTATTGAAATGGAGGAAAGCAAGAGTGCTACACAGCAGAGGTAATCCTAACATTGACATCACTGAGCGCTTCTTAGTTGGCAGAATAAACCCTAATAAAGTAACCAATACTGTCATGCAATATTTACATTTAAACCTAAATCAGGACATACATATGGAAAAACTATATATGATGACATTGCAGATTGCCTTTTTTCAAATAGGTCCTTCAGGGTAGCAGCTGGATTGGTTTTCAGATAGGAGCTTCTTAATCCAGGCAGATGTAGCTCTCATCAGAAGTTAATTTGCAGAGATATTCACATATGCAAATCATGTCACAATGGTGAAATGCAACCACGTAATGACTGGAAAATGTTATACCCATAAATCATACTACCACGATCATCAAAATTTCCACTCAGCCAGGACAAATTCAACAGCATTTATGTCTTTCCAGCTTTTAGCCCATAAAAAATCTGTGTTTTTGGAGACTGTGTTACACTGGTGATCTTAAAACTCCCAAGTCTGGTATAATGAGTCCTCAAGTGCGTTATAACTTACCAGTAATTACATTTCAACATTTCTGCTTTCAGCAGTTAGTGTTTTATTCATAAACATTTAAACACTGAATTAGGCATAAAATAAGAATGTTGGCAACAACCAGGCTTAATTTCATTAACTATTAGGTAAACGTAGTATTGCTTCTTCAAATAATCCTTGGTTTGAATGCTAAAGATGTAATGAACTTCATGGTTCATAGCATCTGACATTGCTTAATTAATGGGTGCATTTATAGTACATAGGCCTCGGTAATTGATTTATATGCATGATTTGCACATACAGCTGTTAGTTCCTGTAGGAAAGTCATAATTCAAATGTGTGCATATATTCAAGATATGGGGAAAGAGGAGAAAAACCCACCTCACAAACTTGTCAAGTTCCCAATAACAAACTAATAGCACAAGAAATATAAATAGCATCAGAAAAAAAACTACCAGAAGAAACATTAATGTGATCACTTTGAGTTTCCACAGCTCACACTTTTCAAGTGGAAAACATGACAAAATGCTTCTCAGCATTTTTTCCCTCTTTACAGTAGATGAGGTTAAATCTATATATGCCCACACACCTCTGTGAGTCTGTTCATATTACAGCATATATAGGGTGAATGGAGTCCACATTTTCCATGCCCATTTGAGTTCCTCTCCCTCGCTCAAATACACATAAACTCAACCAAGGTATAAATAATTTAGATTTAGGAGCAAGAACAATAAAGCTAAGAAAAGGTTACGCTTAATACTACACATGTTGAGTCTTGGGGCAAATCTTCTCCTAACCAAAGCCAAACATTGGAGGCGAGGGAATTCAGCACAGGTTTCCTAGGCTGTCCAACAGATTACTTGTGAAAGCCAAAGTGGTGTATTGAGAAGTCGATGCTGAAGAATAACTGAGCTCTGAGTGGAAAGAGGTCTCCTGTGGCAGTTTAAAAAGGTTGAGGAAGAGAAACAGCTATTTCTGGATTATCCATTACCTTGGAGCTAAGACTGCATCCTTCCTAGTACTTTCCTTGCTGTTCGGTATATCCCAAGCAGCAGTCCCACATGCTGAAGGAAATGTCCTCATTCCAGCATGCAGTTCCAATTCCCCCATTTTCTCCCTTACACTGACAACTTCCCCATATTAACAGTAATCCTTATTTCAAGGGTTCTTCCAGGAAGCGCTTGCCATTTTAGGGCTTTTGGTTTCGGTTATCAAAGCATTTCATTGTACATTAAGGAATGCAGAGCTCAGGCAGCTTGATGGCTTTCACAACCCTGGCTCCATTTCCTGGTGCTCTGAGGCAACACTTAGCTTTTCACTCTCCAGACCCTTATACACCCTACATCTGCTATTCTAATGCCTGCATTCATCGGTAGACTGGCAATAATAAATTTTCTTCTTTCCTTTCTCTTTTCTTTCCAAAGGCTCTCCCTTGTACACACGTTTGTCATTTCTTCACTATTGACTGCTGACTGGCCAAACCTCCATGAACAATAATTCCATTATAATGTAAGCCAGAGGCATGGCTGGCTTTATGGTTTGACTGGAGGCAGGTGAAAGGGTGGAAAGGAGATTATTTTAAACTCTTAATCATCACTCATCTTTTTTCAATATTCATTGACAAGCTGTAGTGGAAACTATATTTTTTCATGTGAACCCAGGCACTCTTCCAGACTCTTATTCCTCAGTATAAGCCCAATGCTTTCCTTCTGAGAGTTTTACTGCAGTCTTCTGAAATCAAATCTTTCCCACAGTGTTAGTGACTATGCCCTTACAGTCTGAAAAGGCCTAGCACCCAAACTGGTGGGCTAAAATAATTTACATCACCAAGACCTAAGAGGTGTGAAGAACAAGAGCTGAGGGCCAGAGCACTAGCCTAGTCCCTACACTGAGCAGATGAGTTTGTGCTGTGTGGATTGAAAGTCTTGTACCCCAGCTATCTCTTGAGAAATGATGCTGAGAAATGCTGAGTTATTCCATTTGATTCGGAAGGTAGATAGCTAAAAATAGAGATGGTGGTGTCAGGCAACATCTCCTTTTCTCCTTGTTGTAGTAGAGGCAGTTTAGAAAGCTGTGGAGGGCTAAGGACCAGCTCAGCTCAACATCTCCAATGAAACATTGATGGGCACAGTGGAGCTGTCACAGAAGAACTGAATCACAGAAAAATTCGGCTGTGGGGATATGGTGCATGTCAGGAGTGAAGTCAGAGCCAAACTGTATGACCATATAAATATCCCAATGTTCACTTCAATGATATGTCCTTTCTACTGTCTCTACATGAAACACACAAAATGCTCCAGTTTTCTTGGAAATGAACAGTAGCCAGGATTTAGTCTGTGGAGTGAATTGCTATAGCTGCTGCTAACCTTTATAGTGGAGGAAACTGAAAGGCAGACAATTAAGCTATGTTTAGGAGACATTATATTAATACTGGATAATTTATATAATATGCGTTAAAAAAGAAATATTTTGAAACCCTAAATCTAAAGAAGACTAAAAGTATGAGAGGAAAAGAGAAAAAAATATCTTGCAGTTTTTGAGTCAGATGATTAAATGACTTCTCCCCTTGTCCTCTTCAGCCTGATTTTACTGATCTGACACACTGTTTGGAAGTATTTAAATAATGGGTTTAGATTTTCTGAGGGGTTGACCTCTGAAATTATCCTGAAATCATTACGTATTTTTGGAGCAGCAGAAAGAGTTTCTCGGAAGATGTAGGCAGACATGGTGATTATCTAAGATAAAAAATACTATGTAAACATTTTCTGCTAATGCTTCCTCCTCTCCAATGTATAATCCAGTTCTCATTGATTTCAAAAGCAGTTGGGTTTCATCTGATCGCTAGTTATTAAACAGCTTCTAATGCTATAAAAAAACCCCAAAGCTTTGCTAGAAATAATCTTTGTTTTCTTGCCAGACTGTAACAATAATAACAATTATATATAAACATGCATATACACACATTTCCTTTCCATTTTTATATCTTCAATCATCTGGAGTTCTTCAAGCATTTTATGCAGGTGAGTAAAAAATAATTATCTTTGCTTTGCAGGCACAAAGGGAACGTATGGTTGAAGTTGGCAGAAAAAGGAATAATACTGTGAATTTTCCACCAAGATTAAAAATGATCACATTTATATGAAAACTGCACTGGGTTTCTTTGACCAAATAGGTTATTCAGTATTTTTTACCCTTTCCTTTAATTCTCTCAGCCTCTCAAGTATCCTTGAGACAAGGTTTGAACTCTTACATCAGTCTTGGCAATATTCTTGACATACATTCGGACAATTGTTAGAGCATGTGCTCCTTCTGTTTGGATAGGACCACTGCTAGGTCTGCCATTTCTAAAAGTCTGATTCTGGTCCCCATGCTTTCATTTGGTGTGCTTTTTCACACCACATCAGGTACCAGCTGGGACTGCCAGCAGGGGCCAGTCCCTGGCTGCCCATACCTGTCTCTGTGCCCAGGCTGTGCCAACAGGCAGCATTCCTATGCAAGGGCAAGCAGAAGTGGAACACTGGGTCATGCCATGCCCAGGAGATTGTTGTTGTTTTGGTTTTTTTTTTCCGTCTCCTTGGCTACAAGCCAAAAAAGCCTTATCATTTGCCCACAGGGCACACGTCCTTCTCATCATGCTGCTGAGCAGGGACTGCTCATCTGCAGCAAGGTGACCACAGTCCTTCCCCCACCCAAATCTGCCCTTACCTATGCAGAATCAGCGGTATCTGCAGGAATAGGGTAGATGAAGAAACAGGCAAGACTGAAGGTGTTAGCTGATTTATTAATGTGGCAGGATGCTGTTTATAGTACATCAGATAGCACTGAAACAACTGATTTTTCAATCTGTATTAATGTTTCTTGCTGGAGGGGTGAATGTTGCTGTGTGACATGTCCTCCTGACTGGTTTTAGAACATGTTCATCCCCATTCAATGGTTACAAAGTTTGTGGGTGTTTGCACAGCAGGGAAACATGCTCAAAGCTTCTGTAGTCTCATTTGAACTATGTAAAAGCATATGGATGTGATCTTGTGATTAAAAATAAAGTTTCCTCTAAACAGGTTCCTGGGGAAGTATTCGTCTGTTCTGCAAAGGGATTGCAGTTAATTCTAACTAAGGAACACTTTAAAACTATTAGGAGAGAGTAATTTTAGCAGTTCTACACATGATTAAAAAGTCATTTTCTAAAATATTCTCACTGGAGGTTTTTTTTCTTTTCTTAAAGAAAACATTTAATTGCTCCAATCAACCATAGCTACTTTCTGCTCATGATGTAATTTGTATACAAGGTATATGGTAATTTTTCATATTTGATTAGGAATGTATTCCCTATAGTTCCTATCATTCACCTTTAATTGACTATAACTCACTCCTCATTAAAGAAAGAAGGATTACTGTAAGATGGAGAAGGGGAGCACTTTGGTTTTGCAGTAACATGACCTGGCACATTTGGTGATGTCCCTCTGATAGAAGCTGCTTCTATTATTTTTCCACTTCTGTGACATCAGCCATGGAAGTCCCACCTCACAGATAGGTGAGGCCGGTTTTGATTTTAGTTCCAGAATTTGCGTTGGCATCACTCGCTTGCATACTACAAAATCAGTCTCTCTGATATGTAGAAGAAATTCTGGCCAGCAAATGCCAACAGCACTTGACAACACTTGAAGTACTGAATCGTTTAAGTGATCAAAGAGTGTGACTCCTCTTTCTATCCTTGATGCTGAAGTGAGGCATCCCTACCACGCAGCAAAGAAGGCTGTTTCCAACACTCCACTCCTTGAACATGTGGCATGGTAAGTAACAATAGAGTCCATTTATTTTAATGTGTTTCTAACACCCTATCTAAGGCCTCAGTTCTTCCTGATAACTTATCTTCAGGTCTTGGGTGAGTAGTGACACAGGCAAATCAGGTATCCAGCCAATGTGCAGCATGCTGGCAGCCTTGCTGGTCTTTAGATTCTGCTCGTGCAATAAATCCAGAAAGTGATATGGTAGTAGTTATGGGTGAGTGGTGTACACGGAAGGACAGCTAGACTCCCACCTATCTGTAGCTTCTTCTCGGGATAAACACCTTCTTTTCATTATGAAAAGCAATCCCAGCAAGCAAGTGTCACCACAGAGCTTTGAGGTTCATTCAGTATCAAGAGTCTATATTACGTTGTGTCTCATCCACGGCAGACACCATTCAGTGGTGTCTTACCATCCATTGCTTTATGCTTATTTTTGTGAATTTGTTTCCTCACTAGAATATACCCAGACCACTAGAATATACCCAGACACATTTTCTGTGGTATAACTCTGAATCTTCTTTTTTTTTTTCTTCTTGAGGGAATTGTTGTGTCCTAACAACAATGGCAGCAACACTGAGCTGCCCATGGTGGAGCAGTTCCATAAATGTCATGGTACTTGGTACATTGGTTGCTGTGAAGAAATAGCTGCCAGTGACATAATCACTAGGACCACTCTAACATTACTTGTTTTGAAGGACCGAAATCCCAGCTTTCTCTTTTCAGCATTTTGAATTTTCAGACCTTGTATGATAGCCCACTGAAACCCAAAACTTCAGTATATTTCCCCCAAGAGTTTTCTCAGAAGTTTTGAAAGCTGAAGTATTTTTATTTTCTTTATAATTGTTCCTAGGAGCACCTGTCAAGGACTGGGTACTCTGATGTCATAAAAACATGAAACAACAGAGTGCCTGTAAGCAAAAAAACAGCCACAGTTCAGAGCAGCAGAACACTGGCAGTGACTTGTTGGACTCTCCCTGTTCACGCTGGTGGTGCCCAAAATACTTTGGTTAGGCCTTTGAACTGGGGAAAAAAGAGACCTGATGCTGCCCAGATTGTTCCACAGCATGCCTGGCCTTGCCAAGCACAGACTGCAGCTTCCCCTTCACTTGTAACCTTGGGCTGGAAGCAGTCACAGTGTTCCTGCT
>NW_005054376.1:2601151-2620817 GCF_000277835.1 Geospiza fortis | reverse complement strand
TTCCCTGCATGCAGCAACCTGTCTATTCTCCTGGTGGTTCCCTAAGAGGAGCAGTGTCCACACCTGTGTGGCTGTGATCGTGGCTGAGTTTCTGCTGACACAGGCAACATCATCTTTCAAGTCACCACAGAAAACTGACCTCACCCAAGATGACTTGTAGCTTTAGCAGCCAGAGGACTCACTGCTAATGAGAAGTTTCATCTTTTTTTTCACCTTCTGGCTTAGCACATCACAGTGAGATACTCTACAGGAAAGAGAGAGGGGGCTAATCAGGACACTCTATTATTAGTCCTTTTCCCAGTCTTTATATTTCTGTTTCCCTGTCCCACCCTTTTCCCAAAACACTGTGGCTTTCAGCATGTTCTAAAAGAGAATACTCCATCCAAAAACCAGATCAACACTAAGGAAACCATTACATTGTTGTGCAGTCCTCTTTGTTCTGTAATATTAAAATCTGGTAATTTGTTCTGACAAACAAATAGTTCAGTTGTATAACTACTTAGTAGTTCCATTTTTCTCCCTGAAAACCAAATACTTAATTTCATGACCGTCTAATTCCTGTGCTTGCTGAATCTACACCATTCCCCAGACTTTCATCAAGTCATGGTCCCTTGCTATCCCTTCCATGTGACCTCACTAGTCATGCTGCCCTTTGTCCCTGGACATCTATCGTTCTTCACATCAGTTCATTTTGCCCTCACAGGAGTTGTAGACACATACCTGTCTACATATACTCCTAGGGAAAAGGAAAAACAGAATTTAACAGGGTGATAGTTGCCTCTCACACAGGTTATGCTATCTGTGACTAAGGCTCTGTGTAGCTGTCCTGAGATGGTAACTTTTCTGCCTGTTTTCTTGTCTCTGAAACCTCCTTTGCAGAAGCTCCTTGAGCCCTTTACCTGAGTAATATTTCCTGAAAGCCCAGTATTACAGTAAATAATAAAAAAAATCTCCTTTTAAGGAATGGAGGACTGCCTGGCCAGTGTGAGGTGAGTCCTGAGCAAGCATTCAAGAGGGGTGAAGAGAAAGGAAGGATGCCCAGACCCCTATGTTGTGTTGAGACTCACCTGAGAGAAGGCCTCTGGTAGATATAGCATAGAACCTCTGCTGACAAGTATCACCTGCCTTCTAGATGGCCCTGTAAGTGAGGACATACAAATGGATATTGATAATTATTTTGTCCCTTGTTTTGCTTTTTCAGACTTTTGTTTTATCAGGAACATTAATAAATCCTTCCAGTACACTACAGCTATATGTTTTCTATGCTCATGAATCCAAACAATTCTTAAAATAATCTGTAAATACCCATCCCAGGGAAATGTGTTAAACCAATCTTGCAATTAAAAAAAAAAAAAAAAGCATTTGATCTCAAAATGTAACATGTTATTCATGTGTATTAACTCATTTTGGTCCCAGGACTGGGGATGGGGGTTGGTTTGTTTAGTAATCTGAAAACCCAATATTTTCAGATTTGTGCCAAACTATACACTTTTCATTTCTCTTATCCTAGCACTCAACATCATGTCCAACAAAAGGCTGTGTGCAGCCAGAAACTGCTCTGACTATGCAGGTGGTGGCTCTGGTTGTCTTTACAGTTGTTTATGTGAGTGCAGACCTGGGAGTAAAGGCATTATGCCAGCCTGACCCTCTGCCTTTTCCAGAAAGACTGAGGGTGGATACAGCTTCTGATACCAATCTGTCTCAAATGATGCCATCACTAAGAAATCCCAGAAGGCAGCTGTGTCCTGACAGGGGCCCCCTTGCCATGCTTAAACCACTGCCAGGGTTCAATCTTGATTGAGGAAGTGAATTGGAGTAGAAAGATTTTGGCTGTCTGGGGATGCATTTTCACACTGAGTCTCCCTGGGTGCGCAGCTCTCTGGATTTTTGTTGTACTTCACAGAAAACTTCAGGTTCCACAAAAAAGAAAGCTGCATTATAGCAAGGGTGAAAAAAAGACAGATCAGGTAATGAAACAGAAATAAAATTGAAAACAATTTCAGTTAAAAAAGTTTAAATGCTTCCACACATCTCAGCCTCACTGTGGAAACTTGACAGTCAAATATTAAACAGTACACCATCTCACTGAATTTTATGTCATTATAGTAACAATGTTATTAAACTTGATATAGTTTTCTTTTAAATTTCAATGAAACATATTTCCTGATCTTTTTATAAAAATGACCTTTGGGAACCATAGAAATCTAGACATTTCTTTATTTATGCTGCTGCATCAGCTAATACTTCCAGTCAGAAGCTATATTGGAAAGCATATGAAAGCCCTTATATGATACAGTAATATTACCAGCTAAACGTTGCATTAGAACATTTTAAACTAACAAGTAGAAAGCTTTCTTCTATGAAATTACTTGATGTGTTTCTGTGAACAGGGTAGTGCCAGTGGATCTGTAATATTTTGCAAATATTTCTCTATAATTTTCATTCTATTCTGGAATTTTAAACCTGTTTCTTTCTGTCTTACAAACTTTCTTTTTATGATACATCTTTTTCACAAAGTGAAAGAAAGGCATATACATACATATAGTCTAAATAAGCCATTATTCATCTTTAAAAAAAGCAGGCAGGCAAAACATTTTTAATAGCTCTCCATTGTAAATAATAACATAAAATATTTCTATAAATATTACTATAATATATAATATTACTGTATTGCTTTTCACTGTTTATTGAATTTTATGGATAGCTACATTTTCTGAGAACTGTCCAATAGACAGGAAGTTCTGAATGAATTAGGAAATCTTGAAGCCTGGGCTTAATCCCATTTTCCCACTGACTTTCTTCAAACAACATAGCTTTAAAAAAAATTAGTTAGGAGTTAATGAGGAGAATGAGCCTAAAGGATACCAAAAGCCTTGTTTGGCTTATTTGTGAATGATCTGAATATTTCAAAATCAAGTAGTATTTGAAAATCTAAACTGGATTCACAAATGGCCAAGTGTCCAAAAACCACAGGCAACTTCTTAGAAAATGGACTTTAAAATGCGGATCCTTAAATCCTTTTCAAATCACATCTTAAAAGAAACCCAGCCTAGTATTCAGAAAGTTGGGAAAATCAAAAATCATGAGAAAAAATGTGTCTTACTGTCAAACATTCATCAAGTGAGGAGAAGAAAACATTAGAAAAGAGAAAAGAAATTATCACATTCATACAGATTTTAAAGCAGGTCAGGAGCAACAAAGAGATTGCATTCTGTATGAAGCATTGCAGTATGGATTGGAAATAAAAATAAATAGCACCATAAATATATAAAAAATAATTTTTTTTCAGAATTGAACAACTAATTTAGAATAAATATGCACTGCAGAAGTTACTTTCTAACTTTCCAAGTGGCAGAACAACTAGGAACAGTACTGACTAAAATTAATATATGACTCCTCTATTTGTTTACTGCATTTTAGAATTTAGTGACATTTAGTATTGAGATAAATCTAACATACATTTCTGATTAGATCAAGGAAATAATTGACTTGTTGCTAGAATTTTCCTTCATAATTGTCTTGAATTGTATCAGTGACCAGAAATGGAATGTACTCTGCTGGACTTGTGAGTAGAAAACTGAATTTCTTAGAAGAAGATAGAAAAGAATGATTTCTTCATTCACTTTCATTCCAGGATTTCCTCAAAACATGGTTCTTTGTTTACAACCTCAGTTACATCAGTGTAATGAAAGGAAGAGTTATATGTATAGTATTTTCCACAATATATTTTGACATCATTATGTAATTTTTAGCCTGAATCTTTGTTAGCACAAAAAAGCTAATTCACTTCACAGACAACAGCATAGTGTTTTGATTAAATCTTATTTAACAGCAAATCATTATCTGATTGCTGACCTAAGCTCACTGTGAGAGTCAGGTCAAGTGAGGAATTTGGAGATCTTAGGTATATAAGCAGTTGTAAATATAATTCTGCAGAAATATGTTGGAGTATGTAAACCAAACCACAATTTTTAGATAAAACTAAGCACATATCACTGTATGCCAGATCCATCCAAAATTAAGCCCTTGGATCAAACAGATTCACACCTGCTTACCTGGGAATTAACTTTAGGGCAGGACATCAATTAGAGTAGGCAGTGCTGATGTTCAACTCTGCTAATAAGGAAATGAAATGCTGAGTATTGCCCCATTTTTTAACAGAGTGGGCCAAATGCTGCCCTTGGTTACATTCCCAGGCCTCAGATAACATGAGTATAATTGAAAGCAGTTTTGGTTCAATATTTCTTGTATTTTAGAAGCTATGGAGCAATCAAGCAATATGACCTTTTAGTGGTCCACCAAAGAATCCAGTTCTGTTCTGTATGGGATCCAGACTAATCAATATCCTATTACAACCACAGCCTGTTTGTTTTTTTTTTTTTGTTTTTTTTTTTTTTTTACAACTGAGATACATTGGGAATAGCTTGGCAAAATATTTCTCCCTGCAACAGCTGAGACTTGGCAGATTCACAAACTATTAGCGAGTTAAATCTATGCTTTTCAATAAGGCTACATGAGTGTTTAAGCTGTATTGTACAGTGTAGTGCAAACATACCCAGACTTAATTCATTCAAGCACTCCTCATTAAGCCAAATTTCCAAACAACATCCACAATGAGAGGGAGTTTAGAATTATACATCCATCCTTATGCATTAATAAATACTTAAAGATAGCACTTGTCAGGTATAGCAGAGTTTTAATAATCAGAAGCATAGGATGAAGTCCTTATTGGTACAAGGTCTAATTTTTCTCTTGAATGACAGAAGACAGAATTGACTGAAGGAAATCTCTGAACAACACAGAGAGCCAAAAATATTCCAATGAGTCAGGATATCATCCACCATTTTCAAGAACAGGGCTGACTGATAGCTTCTTTGACTTGCAGAAATACGGGATGAGACCCTGGGGTGAGGGTCTTACCCTGCCATTCCATGGCATCTCTCCAGCTCTTCAGCATGTTCAGACTTCCACTGGTGAGATCAGTGCAAAATACAGATGGCGCTACATGTGTGTTGAGCACACATGTTGCATACACGTTGACGAGCAGAAGGAAAAAAAGCACTGGGCCTGTTCTTATTTCAAAATACTGTCTCAAAGGAAGTTAAGCCAGACTGCCGTCATGTGCACTTGTCTGTATTTCAGACCATAAAAAAGGAGGAAAAAGTACTACCCCCAACCCAACCCTATATTTTTCCTTCAGAATGGGTTGGTTTTCTTAAAATAAAATAGCCACAACCCCGTTATTAAAACCAATAATGAACTAAAGTCAGGTCATAGTTGTTCTTTGGTTTTTAGGATGAACATTTCTGAGGAATAAATCTAGTGGACTTGTAGATCAGAATAACACAGCAGTTTCACTTTTTTGTGTTGACGTCCCAATAAGGCTTTCCTGTGGGTATTTTATTGCTTAAAATTATTACACTGGCCATCATGGGAACAGTGGAGTGAACGATAAGAATGCTGTAACCTCCAGGTTGTTTTGCAGTGAAGGGGATGTGGGCAGGGGTCCTGCATTGCCACATTCCTGCAGCAACATGATGCTGCATGGGGGACAAACGCCAGTGTGGAACTGGAGCCTGTTGTCACCCAGTGAGTCCATCCCTCTTGGATTTGAGTTTCTCTGCCATGCCTACAGCAGGCCATGAAGAAAAAAACATGGTAGATAAAGCACTTTTATTGAAACTTCATACTGCACAATATTTCATATGCCTTTCCCTGGATATTTGTTTGAAAGAAAGAAGGAACCTCTAGAGTCCCTCAAAATCCTATTTGAACTTGGTAATATGCTAAAGTAAATGTATGAAACAGTATTTTTCTTATTTATTTATTTTTACGCTCATATGCGAACAGGTCAGAAAATCTGTAGTATATCACTCCATATTCTGCATCTACTTGATCTCTCCTTGCTATGCTAATGAAAAGCTAATGGGATTTGAGTTTCTTGTTTGAAGAAGGAAAGAGTACTTTTTATAAGAGCGAGCAGAATTTTTAAAAAATGCTTTAACTCCTTTTGGAGTCAAAACCGTGAGACCCTGAGCCATGGCCTTAGACCTGGTAAGGCATGAGCTACATATGCATCCTTAAAAATGAAATAATGGGAGGTCTGTAACTGTTGTGGCATGAACACATTGACTCTAAGTATCTAAATGAAGCTGACCTTTTGCATACTAATGTTCCATTGCTGCTAATAAAAGAATCCCACTTTTTTCAGAGGCAGGAGTAGAAAGAAATATTACTAATACTTCAGTAAGATCTATGCATTCTTCCCGCAATGAAATGAGAAAGGTCAAATTTCCTCTCCCATCCCTTTTTTCTTTTTGTATTCTCTAACTTCTCACCCATCTTTGTTGTACTAATGAAATTAAGATATCCTTCATGATATAACTGTGAGCTAGGGGGATCTAAATTACCTTCATCTGGCATCATTCCAGTATACTATAAATGAAGTAATTGTCCTTGACTATAAAATTTGCATTTTCAAGACTTAATTGCTATCATTACATCTTTTTGTAATTCTATTAATTTAACTGAATGGAGCATTTGGTTTTATGGTAAAAAATTTGCATTAAAACATTGTACATCTAAATAGAATTTTAATATTTGTGTCAAAAGCTCAGTACAGTTGTCCCACAGGGCCTAAACAATTTCACAAGAGAAGGATAGGAAGCAGTCGCACTTTAGGTCAACAAACAGGTTTCCCTTTGGTGAATATTAATAGAACTTGCTGTAACTGGCTTCATGTGATGAAGATCACTCCTGCCTGATCTCTACAAAAGTTTTGTTAATCTATGAATTCCATACCTTAATTCTTAACAGGAAATTAATTTGCCCAGCTACAGAATAGGTAGGATGCATGTTTGTTTTGTCAGGAAACAAACCCTTTTCTTTTTCTTCCTTTCTTCATTCTTTTCTGACAGACAAGGTACTTGGGTCAAAGACTATGGACAAATGGCTAAAGCAGTGTGAAGGCTCTGACCTGGCTGAATGCATTGTGATTGCAGTGATGCCCTGTACACTTTTTTTTTACATGGGGCCCAGTGGTAAGCTAAGACTGTGTTACCAAGTACACACAATTTGAAACTAGGTCCATCTTCTTGCAGTGAATTTATGTGTTACTTGGGGACTGTGATCTTTTATTAGGTCTTTGGAGGTATTTAAGCCACTGGAGCCCTTGGGAAGTAGGTACCCTGTAGGTTTGGGGTCCCACTCAGGCAGTGCTACGGGCAGTCACTCCAGGCACTACAAGAAACAACTAACATGTGGATGGGTAAACTGCATTTCATGTTCAGAAAAGTCTATAGTATTTTCCATTTTGTGTTAACAAACACCATCAAGTTGTATAACATATTATTTATGCAAGTAATCAAGATGGATTTGCTTTACAATGAATCGGTGTGGGGTTTTTTGTTTGTTTGGTTGGTTGGTTTTTTAAAATTTTTTTTTTTAACATATGAGTAATATTTCGCAAGAGTTAGTGACAGAAATCCCTTTAACTGCTCTTAATATATGTTGTATTTACTGGACTTCATAATCATTGTGTAATTAAGCTTCATAACTAGCTTGTGAAGCAGAAAAGATGAAAGATGCCTCCATGAAAGCAATTAATGGGACGGTGAAATTAAAGACAGATTTCTGAAAGTGTATAGGTACCACTTTTTGTTGGTTTTGGTGTCTAAATACCTCTGAGGGCCAAAAGCTCTTGCAAAGCTGTGCAGGGAGGCACTGGTACCAGACTAGACCAAAACCTGGGAGCACAGGGTGAAGCCTCTATTTGAGATCATGGCTTTTGGGCAAGTGCCACAGTGGCTCTGTCTTCTGCCTTTGTCTCTTGAATGGGAATCACATTTACTCACTTTGTAGATTGTGTGATTGTTCAGGGTAAGCTGGAAATGCAATATGAAAGTCATAAGATGCATCATTTCTATAGGGGTGTTGGCCTTTATTAGAAAAACATCAGCATCAAGATGGGGGATGAAGGACTGACAACAGTTTTAATTCAGTGCTGAATCTCCCAGACCTACAAATATCAGTTCTACTGTGCCATTGGAGTATGCTCTGCTGTTGTAGGCATGAGCACAGGGTAGGAAGGCTCACAGGGGATCTGCTGTACACAAACACTGCATTTTCTCCGCTTCAGGGAGGACCCTGTGTATGTTCTTTCTTAACGGGTGAATTTCATTTGATGTGAACATTATGTTAAGGCTGAATTTCTAGGCAGATTATATGATAGTGCATTAGAAGAAAAAAAACAACCCACCCCACCACCAACAAAAAAACCCAAATCCAAAACAAAACACATATTCTTTTGAAAAATCCAGGTCTAGCTGTTAGCGTCAATTATTTCAAACACCTACTGACTTTTCTGGCACATCTATCTCATTGAATCTTGGAAGTGATTTTATGTGCTTTAAGCATTTGATCACATAATCAGCTTCTGCATAGCAATGCAAAGGATCCTGAGCATTGTCCTGGCAGATAGTCAAGTCAAACCTGACACGGAAACAAACATAAGGGAACAATTGTTGTCAAAACACATTGCATCACTTTGCATGCTAAAGCATTTGCTCGGGTAATCCACCATGCTGACGTGTCCCTCTGCTGATGCCATCTGAGCAGGGACTGTATCCTTAAAGTTGACATGTGCATCACATTATAGCAGTGATTTTGTTATATATCATTGGCATAATGGATATTCAGAAGAGATTCATAATCTTGAAAGGTGGCTTGGATCCACAGATCTCATCCATGTTCTGGTGACTCAGAGCATTTTGGAAACTCATTTTATAACATCTCATGCTGGCTTGGGCAAAGGCAAAGTAAACAGTCGCCTAGGGCAGCAGACTTGGGAGAGAGGCAGTCCAGGTCTCCTTTCCTACTTGCTCTCTGCTGACAACAACAGGAATACAATCCTTTAACCTGCCTCTCCACTGTCCTTCCCACTCCCCTTTCCAATTTAATTTTAATGGAAATCTAAAAACATCTTTTTGCCTTCTCCCTGTCTCTTTTTCTTATTCTCTCTCTCTCTAAAACTCCTACTGGTTTCTCCTAGGTTTTCTCTTCCATGGAAACTCCACTGCCTCCTTTTTGGGCAATTCCAGTCCTGTGAGAGGGTTCCAAGCCTCACATTCCTTTCTGCAAACAGCTATTTGCTATTTATTATTTATTTATTATTTGCCACCTTTGCTGAACAGCCTCAGCCGTCCTGAGGTTTATGGTAGAATGAGCTATGTGAATAATACAACACTGTGAGAAAGTACACCAGATCATTTCCCTGTTGACAGCCATTGCTTTAAAAGAGCTTTTTGATATTGGGGAAAAATCCTGATAGCTGTAGAAAATTTTGCTGTATTGCTTATGACTTATGAGATTAAATGAGACAAAAGTAAGATGGTGTCAGCATGTTACTGAATCCCTGGAAAGGTGTGGCTTGCTCTGACGGTAATGCTAGTCATGCAACATAAAATTAGATTGCAGAATTCATCGCCATGGGATGTTATAGAAGCCAAAAGGCATAATCGTCTTCAAAGGGGAATTAGGAAAATTGTTCCATCAACGACTGTCAAATGCAGTTATCTAGATGCAGTACCAAGCACAGGAAACCCCTAAAACACAGGTTGCTGGAAGCTATTTGGCTGTAGCTGTGCAAGGATCTCCATGGGCGAGAACAGTTCCTGTTTGAGCTGTGCTAAGACTGATCTTTCAGTCTCTCTCATTAATACATGCCTCATGGTTAAGGCAAACTGCTCTGGACTTAGTCATCTGAAAGTTAATGTCATTTGAAAGTGAAGTTAGAGGAAGCCTGTTCCAAGTGGCAGCTACTCCTGTCTGTGTTGAAAACACTAAAGGATGAGATAAATTACCTAGATTAAGTGTCCTGTACTTATGACTTGCTCTTTTGTCCATTAAGCTTGAAGGCTTTGTCTGTAAAAATGAACAGAGTTCAGAAGGAGTTTGTTTTTCCAAGCAAGAAAGCAAGACCTCAGATAGTCTGTGTGGGTGTTGTTTATGCCTGTACTGTGTCCTTCCACATAGATTTATTTTTGCTCTGTCTTAAAGCTTTGGATTGCCTTAACTTGCTCAACTTGGCCAATTCCACCTCCTTCTGGCATACATAACATGAAGTCATTCCCTCAACCTACACTGAAAGAAGCTCAGAGGTGTGCCACCTTTCTAAAATGACAAAGCAGCAACCTTCCTTTGGGAGTAGTACAAGTTTCTGAAATCAGTAATTTGACAAGCTGTGGCAATTTGACAAGCTGTGACAGAAGTCTCTGGAAGCTTCTTGCACATCAGTGTATACACAGCTACCATACATAAGAGAGCAGCAGATCCTTCACTCATTTGGCTCATTATTTTTGCCTAAGGAAGTGGAGCTCACATATGTAGGCATGTATTTGTTAGGGTTTTTTGCTACACTCATTGCCTCAGATCCCTACTGGCAATGGTTGTTATCGAGACAATCTTGTGAAGGGAAGCAAGGAACTGTGAGTAATTTGCTAAGTGTGAGGCCAGACATTATGGTTTTTGCTTACTGCTCTCAATGTCTTAATTAGTACAATACTTACACTAAGTGTTGGGATCTCTTCAGGAGTCAAAAAGGTGGTGTTGGTGGTGCCTTGGCAGAGGGTTTAGAAAGGATGGAGGAAAGCTTGCAAGGTGACAGATAATACGCTGACAGATGGAAATGACTATGTTCTGTGCTCCTTTAATGCTCTTAAGGTAGATGTCAAGGAGGCTCAGTAAAAGTATGACTGAGGATAAAACTGTGCCCTGGTGTCACTAGAGTTAATAACAGCTTGCTAGCGTCTTCTAGCCACAAGGAGGAATTTGAACCTCACATGCCAGTGGGGTTCTAGCAGGATCTTTTCTTGCGGCTCAGGGAGGTTCAACCACAGTTCAAGGTTCAAGCAGACAAAGCTGCAGGCAACATAAATGGTACAAGGAAGCATTACCTCTTTTTGACATCCAGAACCTAATTGTGCTCACTCTTTCTGGGAAGGATGCATTTTTTTCTGTTCAGTCTGAGACTTCAGTGGGATTGGGGTCTCACATTCTCCTTTCTTAGCCTGTTTTCTATTCAATTAAGTAGAAATCAGACTCCATATTTATTCTTATTTAAGAAATTAGTATCTGTGGATACCCATCTCTAAAATAAGCATCCAAACACTAAAAACTTATTTTTCATTAATTTTAGGTGTGTATATATATATATACATATATGTCTATTTTTTTCCTGTTACTTTCTAATCTCTTAAAAAATTTTCTTATAGAAAAGTGATAGGGTTTTAGCTGATAATTCATTAGGTAATGAATTGGACTTCGACAGAGACTCAGCAAAGAGCCTCTGGATGTAAAAATGAAACTGTTGGTGTGAAAATACTATGTGCAGTAACCACTGGAAGCAAGCTGCAAAAATCCAGGTCGCTGAGCAACGTCTATTTTGCAAAGTAAGAACATAGTCAAGTACAAGCCCTGTGGTCCAAGTGCCTTCTCTCCTTCTTGGAGTCTGTTAACTGCTGTAGCTGAGATTTAGATCAATTACACTTTATATTGCTGAGATCATGTGTTTTGCTGACAGACAGGCTTGTATCCTACTCACTCTCATCCATCTCAGTCACATTAGCAGCTTCAAAGGTATTAAGGAGTGAGCGAGCCTGACCTTCTTCACAGCCCCAAATGACCTTGGGGAATTTTTTTTTTGTGTTTTTGTGTGGACAACAGACAGCAGGTGAGTCTATGTTGACACTATTAGTAAAGCTGTATGGCTCTGCAACAAGGCATTTTATATGAGAAAGAAGAATTTCTGAGAAGGTGTTTGCAGATGCACACTTTTCAGTCCTTGATATTGACCTCCAAAGTTAAGCTTCTTATGAGTCAGTTTAGTAGTTGTGGAAACGGTTAGGCTCAAAGAAAATGAATGCATCCATTTTTTTATTTTCTCATTAGGTGCTTAATCTGAAACTGTTTTTAAACACAACTTTTTGTATTAGATGTAATTTTCTTAATATTCTCTTCACATACCATTTTGGTTTAACAGCTAAGGCAGAAAATTGACACACATTTAATATTGTTAATTTAAAAAAAATTCATTTTAAGTTGTAGAAACATCAAACTATTATTTAAAATCCATTTATGGCTTAGCCCCATTTCCTGAAGTTTTCCTCCCATGTATGCTGGAGTTTTTTTCCATCTCTCACTGTGCTCTGTTTATTATTCTTAAAGCTTAGGGTTTTCTTCTTCCTCAGCTGCCAGTTTGTCAGTTATGATCAAGTGTCAAAATGAAAGCAAGGTTAAGCATCAATTACCAAAAATTACGTAGTCAGTTTACATATTCATTAGAAGAAAGGATTTTTCTCTCAATGCATACCGGATGTGAACTGTAACTAGGCACGTGAGTTGTCTACACACTCATTTTCACATCTGAAATCTAACAGCTGGGTTGGGTAATCCAGTATTCACCTGCCAGGCATGGAGTTCTTGCAGTATAGGAGCAATACCTTTAAATCTTTTAATACTGGAGGTTATTCAAACTATTTCAAGTACCATCTTTTCTGCAGGAACAACTTTTTAGTCTCTTCTCCATAGGAAGACTGCAATCTCAGGTTATGCAATCTTCTACTTTAAATTATTTTGCATTTTCTTCTCTCCCTCTCCCTCACTTTATTTTTTCCTGAACAAAGTGATGGTTATTCTACAAAATTAAAGTTAAAAAAAATAGAAGCAAGACTGTAATTACTTTTAATGTTGCTACCATGAAACAAAGTCTTTTCTTTATTATGGGGAAAAAAATGAAACCTTTGATACTTTAGAATTTCTTTTTCACTTAACAGTTAGGGGAAGTTATTTTTTGCAATTCATAATTTTTTTCAGTGTATAATTTGATTTTCCTTTTTGGTATGAAAATGAATTATAGACAAGCATATACTCTCAATGAGAAACAGAAAAAGTGAGTGAGGTAAGCTGGCAGTTCTCAAGGTTTTTTAAGTCACTATAAAGATTTATATTTGTTCCCCCACTAATTTGTAGGGTATACACTGCGGACGTCCTTGCTGCAAATCATTCTTAACCCACTCTAGAAATGTGAGGTTTCCTTCCTGTTGAAATGTACTGGAATTTTTAAGAACTATATTTGGCCCATTTGATGCCAGTTGGGTCTTCCTAGTACAGGTTGGTCTGCTGACATGGGAGCAAAAATCAAGCAAAATCCCAGAGTTTTGTACCCATGTGTTGTCCATTTCCATCTTGGCCTCTCTGACAACCTTCAGCTGCGCGTTGTGCAGGCTGAGGTAGATCCCTGAGTTCATAACAAGACTTTGGAAAGTCCTTTGTGGCTGCTTCAGCATAAAAGCACAACTCTGTGGATCTGGTGGCAGGAATGTGGGCTTATGCTGGTTTGGGCAATGATGCTGTTATTCTTTCACTTGGTGAGTGGTGACTGAAATTGTAAACTAATGCTTTCCACATAGACGATAGGGAGAACAGCTGCTGCCTTGAGGAAAAATCAAAACATTTCACTTCTAAAATATATTTATAAAGCCATATAAATGTATTTTTCATTTTGTGTACCTGGGAATAGCTAAGCCCAAGCATAGTTAGGGGTAGACTTGCTGAAATCTTGCAGTGAGAATTGTCATCAAGCCCTTCCTAGTGTTTGGATCACTTTGGCGCCTGCAGTCTTATGACTTTGAAGCTTGCAAATGCAACTCAAACTCAGACTAAATGCATTGTGAGCATACTCCTTTAGAGATTTGTCCCTCTGACATGCAGCTCTGTTGAGACTGGCAGCAAGCCTGCTAATTTTTACCACTTGCTGCAGACTGTTTCAATGTCTTTTACCCTTTATATAAAGCCAGTCTGCTCAAATGCCTGTATTTTTTGTGTTTAAAGCCATTGAACCTTTCCTAACTGGTAAAATCATGTATTCCCCCTACTTTTCTTAAATGTTTCCAGAACACAAAATTGGACCACAACTCTGTACCTATTCTTTATTTCCTTCTGTCTAAAAGCCATAGAGATGTCCTGCAATGCTTTTCCCTGCCCCTGAAATATCTAGAGCACTTCTTGATGTCTTCAGTGGGCTCAATTTCTTATTTCTCTGTTTGTAGGAGTGGAGAAACTCCTGGATGTGGACGAGTGTGAGAGCAGAATTTTGGCAATCCCTGGCTAGCCACTGGCCCCTTGGGATACTGTCACCATCCTGTGCCATGCAGAGCAGCCTGTAATAACTCCTGCCTGTTTTGGGTATGAAAGCAGAAGAAAGGGAATATAGGACTTTCTTCCATAACTTACTTCCCTGTAAAAGGATTTTAACGAATCTTTGGGGAAAACTTTAGGCCTCAGATGCACACACGCGGATCTCACTGAGCTCACAGAAGGCCATGCGAGTGTGTACATTAACAGACAAAATATGGCTTTTGATCTTTAAAAGAAATTAATATAAAATATGTAATTACACTACTGTGTAAAAGGATATTTTTTAATACTTTGTTAAAAATAATCCCCTAACTGAAATACAAAACAACATAACATCCCAGGCCTTGGTCTTCTAATGGCCTATCTTCACCAATGCACATCTTACCTTTGATGATGTTTGTAAATGTGTTTTTGTGCTTTGAAATTCAGTAAAATATTTGTACTTAATGAAATAAAAAGCCCAAGCTTTTATTTCGGGACCTTCCTGTCTTCATATGTGTCCATGTTTGAGAATGGCATCATATTTGGAAAAGAAATATACATACTTATCCTGGCCATCTGCAGGGCCTCCCCTGTGACCAGGCCTTTTCTGCTACCACACAAAACCCAACTGTGATGGCTCAGCACTCATTCCATAAGCCTGCAGCACAGAGACTTCCAGCTTGCATTCCTGAGCCTGCAGGTTTCCCAAAGAGTGTGATGGATTAAAAACCTCTGCTGACATGGACCTCTCAGGGGTGTGCAAGACTGGCAGCTTGGAGGTGGCTCCCCAGGGTCTATTGACACCTTGAAACTGCTGCAGTTGCATCAACCTGTGAGTGGGTGGTAATGAAAGGCAATGAACCTCAACCAGAGGCATCTTGGCTTTCATTTTACCTGCCTGAAATTCTCGGTGTGTTGGTCTGACTTAAATGTTCACCGAAATCTGAAGCAGTTTCTGCCTGGAAAGGTTCCCACAAACAGAAAAACAAGTCCAAGGGTGAGCAAGTGGTATTGAGCAGAGTCTGCCTGAGACAAGTTCTTAGGAGGAACAGAATGTAAACTAATGCAGTATGTAAACTAAAACTCTCCTATTTCTTCATCAGAGAAATAGCACAATGCGATTTTTGAAGAAATTAACATAAGGCCTTT
Source organism: Geospiza fortis (assembly GCF_000277835.1). Lineage (NCBI taxonomy): Eukaryota > Metazoa > Chordata > Aves > Passeriformes > Thraupidae > Geospiza > Geospiza fortis. The sequence goes on along the minus strand of NW_005054376.1, from coordinate 2,605,493 downwards.
CCAGGTCTTTATTGCTCTGTCAAATTGCAAATAAAAGGGAGATAAACTGTAGGATCCACTTCATCAAGGTACTAGTCTTAGGTGAATAGGATTGTTGTGTCATCTCAGGACAAGCATTTACATGTTTCCATTGAAATGAGGTGTGGTCTTGTTCCCTGTTCTCCAGTCTGTCGGTTACACAAGAGATCTTTCTCCTGAAAGGTTTCCTTAAGTCTTCCCAGATGTAAGACTGGATTTGTTCCCCATTTTTTACTGGAGCATCTCTATTTTTCAGCTGAAGTGTTTAGTATGTATTCACCTTTAGGCAGAACCTTTCCACCTGGTCTTTTAACTGAAATTTTATGAAGTCATGAACAATGAAGGCAAGAGTAACAATAGAAACATACATGCAGCCCTTACCGTAAAAAGAACTTGTATTTTAGTAATAACAAAATATGTATTTTTTACAGTATTTCTATTTTGCTGATTCTCAAAGTCTAATAGACTGAATTTTTTTTTTTGCTATTAAGCTTCATAGATTACAGCTGAAGTCATAATTTTCTATGAAAAGCCATATATCTCAATGAGTTTTGATTGGAATTTTATTGTTTAGTTGACTGTATCAGATGCTGTTTATTCCATTCAGATCCACAAGTAAAAAACATTTATTATTATTTTTGGTGACACTAATTTTGTATGCAAAATGATGTTTTTGGTCCCCTGCCCATCTCTTTAAAGGGTACTGACTAAAATTTTGCTGACAAAAATAAAGCAGCAGAGAAATAAAAAACAAACAAACAAAAAAACTCCCAGGACCCACAAGCAAACAACTAAAATCACAAAAAACACCCTGGAAAATACAAATCTGTTTTTTCATACCATGTTAGACTATTAGAAAATACTTATTTGCAGCAAATCGCTACAGAGGTAGAACTGAGGAACAGAATGCTATAGCTTATAGAAAAGCATTGACATAGCTGGATATCAGGTACACTCCTTAGCACCCATCCCCTGTCCTCTTTGTAGTGGCAGATATTCCTGCAGTGCTTTGGGGATGAGAGAAGCTGAAACCAAAGGATTCTCTACATAATGCTGTATTACAATGAACCTTTTCAATGTGTTAATACAGTAAAATCCCAGTTATCTGAATTCCATATTCTTCAATTACCGTAGCTTGTGATTCAGATAAATGGGAATCACCAAGATATAAACTTGCACTGTATATTAACTCACTGGATATTAATATCTTTCTTACATTATTTATATAGGCTGCAGCATGATTTGGCACATAAACACAGCAGGTTTAGTCTATTTTAGAAATTCACTGCAAATTATATCTTGCACCAAAAAATGCATTCGAGTTATATCTCAAGGTATAAATCTGAATTAATATTAACCAGGCTTTGTGTGTTCAAGTTTGTAAGCATATACTAGCAGATTCATCAGAAAGAAGGCTAGTCAGTACAGATGAAAAATAAGAAATTATTATCTGTGTTGCAGAACAAAACAAAGTGAAGATAGGATCTACTTTCATTCTTTTCCAGCTGCTGGAAGATTTTAGATAGTATTTTGGATTGCTTCTTTTTTCTATTTATATTAGAGAATGGAGTAGAGAAAGTCTTGGAGCAACTGAAGCCTTGTGGTAAATTGATTGAAGTAGATGCAGGTAGATAATTTGTGAATTTTGTTCCTGGCACTACAACAAGTGACAATGCTGAAGGTAGCTTTTCTGAACATCAGAAGTGCAGATAAAGTTTATTGTTTTGTGGGATGGGTTTAGTTGGATGTAATGCTGCTCTTTAAAGATTAGGCCAGCCTCATTAAACATGGGTGTACATTAACCATTTCGATCTACAGTTTCTGCCTGTCTTCATGGTTAGCATTTGGTTGCTGCTGAATGCTTATTTTATTTTTAGGTTTAGCTTGTTCATGCAGCTGAAGTTTATCTAAGCTTGGGGTTTTTTTCTGAAAGAAAACACTCACACTAGGAGTCCAGAATACCTCATCCTCTTTTGAAGCTGTGCTACCTCCTTGCTGACCGTCAAGGATGGGAAGGGCCATAGGTATTGCCCCCTGTAGAATGGGTGAATCAGGTGTGTTTGGTTTTGAGGTGGGAAAAAAGTGCCATCCAATCCTAGTACTCATTTTGATGCTCAAAGATGACATAAAATCTGCACGCCAGGGAGGAATGCCCACTGAGGAGGAAGACAGCAGCCCTGCACTCCTCTGTGATTGGGACTGACTGTGTTGTTGCTGGGTGGAACAGCGTAATGCTGCTGCTGCTCCTGCTCCAGCACTGTGATGTTTCTGTTCCAGATTGTGCTGACTCACATCCAAGAAAATATGATACACAGACATAATGCACTGTAACTCTTTTTCTTCCCCCCCGTAACCTCGGTAAGTGTTTGGTTTCTTTTTCCTCTCTTTGCCTAGCGTGGTGCTAATATAGCTTTACTGTTAGAATTAATAAGAGGGGGAAAGGCAACCTTGTAAACAAACTGGTAGCAGACAGATTAATCTTGGAGAGGGCATTTAAATGCAACCTGCTGTTTGTGGTACGTCCACCTCCCTTTAAAGCTGATCAATCCCGATAACTCGCCCATCTCTACAAACGACACTTGTTAGAGCTGTGTTCTTAAATGGGAGAAGTGCTTACAATGCCCATTTACAACTGTATTCTGTTTAATTAGTCAGCACAGCCGGTGCTGCGGGGATAGATCACTTGCCTTTAAAGATTTGAGAATGTTAATAGTACAGTATATCATTTTAATTATTATTGGATTAATGTTGTGTCTCGAAGAACATCTAATGCAAATCACAAGAAATGGCCTGAAGTGACCCAAGGGTTGTGCTTTATTAGAAAAGTAATAGGTCCATTGCTTAAATATAAAAAGAGGTTCTTTCTTCAAATGTCACTCTACACTGGGCTTCTCCGTGTGTGTATGTGAAAATGAAATCCTTTTACTTCCACTTTGTCCACAGAAAGTTTCTGTAGTTAATGCATTAAATGGCTGAGAGAGCAGCTGTAATATCAGGAGATGAAGAGGACATCCAAAACAGCAGTGATGATGGAGACATGTTTCCTACTCAAGTTGCTGTAACAGCATCCCCTGGTTGCTCTGCCTGCCCTTCACTAGACAGCGTTGATGAAGACAAGAGAAACTCAGCAGCGCCAGAAAGACTGTCGGTCCTCTCCAGCAGGGCAGTGGCCCAGCTAAAAGCCCTGACTGGCCCAGAGATGGTTTGTGGTGGCCAGGTACAGAGGACAGCCCCTGGGCTGGCTGAGTATCCTCTGGCAGCTGTAGATGCATCCTTAGGTGTCTCCTCATGCCCTGCAGCAGTTGATAACCTGCTGCCTGTGCACCTTGCCCCCCCGTATGCCAAAAGCCCCTGCTGTGATGGCAAGCTGAATTCAGAGGTGCTGCAGGTCCTGAGGGTGCCCGGTGAGGCCCTGCGGGCAGGGACTGACACCCAGCAGGCAGGGAGCGGCACCGAGAGCAGCATGGCCTCCTGCAGCTTGGGCCGTGTGATTTGGATGAAGACCACAACAGTAATGGAGACCTTAGAAAATAAGAAGAAGGAGGAAAAGGAGAAGTACCGGCTCCAGCTAGCAATGTACCGACGGCTCCTGCTGTTGCGCTCCATCAGGAGTTTGCATAGGCAGCTGGAGCAGCAGCAGGCCAGGCTGCAGGGATGCTATGGCACGGGGATAAATACAAAGAAAGAAGTGTTGAAACACATTTGTCCAACCTCACCCTCACCTTCGCTGTAATCATGTTGCTGCCTGCAGAAATGAGCTTTGCAATGCCACCCGAGCCGCCTTGCATGCCATAGGGGCGGTGTCCTCATGTGTGTCGAGCGGAGAGGAAACAGCAGCAGCAGCAGATCAAGAAGAGAGGAGAGAAGGTACAGCCTTGGCCCCTGAATTTATCTGGAGGGAAAAAGAGCAAGGGTGAACTTGTGCAAGAAGCTGGCCTCTGACGCCCATTCAAAGCCTCAAGGTGAAAAAGGATGTTTTTGGCAGATAGGTTTGTAAAAAGAAAAAAATCACCACAAACTGGGAATCTAGTTTGTTGCCTGACCCATAAAGGTGGCTGGATGCAAGGTTGCTGCCTGCTGAATATGTGATATGGTACATCTCCCTTCTACCAACAAAATTTGAACAGAATTAGGGTTTATTTATTTGCAAGAATACCCAAATTTAAAAAAACAGGATATTTGGAACACTTAGGCTAAGGCTTGATTGTATCTACCTAGCTGCCTGTTTTTCACAAAACTGCTAAGGACACTGTATGTTTGCAACCTCTACTTTCCTTTAAAATTTATTCAGATTGATCAGAAATTATTGTGGAAAGGTAGGACA
>NW_005054376.1:2462066-2601141 GCF_000277835.1 Geospiza fortis | reverse complement strand
AAAGAGTGCAAATGCCTAATCCTGATTTCCTCAGGAAAGTAATGTAAAAACAAGGGCCTTGTAGTCTGACGTTGCACTGGAAACCCAGGCTAGCAGTGCCAGGGGAATGTTCAAGGTCTGCACAATTATTAATCTGCTGCTAATTCCCAGTGGCACTAGCATCTGCAAACCAAGCATATTTTGTGCCTTACTGCTGTCATTTAATGGAAGTTGGTGACAATTAGCACTTTTTATCCAGGTGTATCAGACATGTGGAAAACCCTGGAGCGCTGTTTCTCCAATTGCAAGGTTAGGATGCCTGCAGGGAATTTGATGTCAGTATGCAACAAACACACAGAGAAAATGAAAACAAAAAGATGCAACTTTCTTGTATGAATTTAAAAGGCAATGTGAGTCACTATTATTGAACAGCAAATTGAATAGTTGAATGTACTGTTTTAGGATTGGAAGCAAAATATGATTCAAGAAGAAAAGCTACAGAAAAATTTCCTATTCTAGGGTTTCAAGAGATACGGAAAAATCACTTTTTTTTCAGATATTTATTTCTGATCATGCCAGCTTTCCTCCCCCCCCCCCTTCCTTGTTTTTCATTTGTTTTTTTTAATATAATTGATTTTGATTATCTTGATGAACAATCAAACGTTTTCATGTGTGTTTTTTTCTGCATAAAAAGGCAGGTCTGCTTTTAATCATCCTTTATGAAAATAATGTGTTATATAGAGGAAAAAATTTATTCTCACATTTTTTGTGGTACATTTACAGGGAGAGATGTATGCATGTACGCACACCTCCCTGTATTCAAGAAGCTATGAAAGGCTGATGCTTCTTTTCCTGTAGCAGAAACAGGAATAATCTCTCAAAATAATCTCTGCTGTCTACAAGGAGTTTGTTTGATTAGATTCACATGCACACATCTGTGAGCAAGGTATTGAAGCAATTCAACAAATGAAGTACAGCACAGCACAGTCATTATTCCGTCTTTGTATTTCTGTGCACCCAAAAATTATGGAAGCCCCCTGGGTATGCACAACCTTAGATAGGTTCATTCATTTCCTTGGGCCCTTGTGTAGCCTCTCATGCAACATGAACCAGTAACTTTGAATGCAGAATTACCATAGAAACATCCTTGGCATCAAGGAGATATTTGAAGGAGCATCCTCTACTGCCTCATTTGGGGAATTTAGGTTGCCAGAGGCCTTTATTGGGTTACAGAAGAGAGCTGCTGGTCACATGTGACTGGGAAACATTACTCCTGAGCTCTGATCCCATCTAGCTCTCTGCTCAGCCTTGGGAAAGCTGTTCTCTCTCAGCAATGCAGGTTTCCTAAAGAATGCTTAAATACCAAACTTGCCTCAAAGGTAACCTGTTCTTTCTTCATGTGCCTCTCAAGAAGGATTCAAGGGGTTGATCACGGCCAAGAGTGCTACATAAAGATTTTTTAATTCTTTCCCCCCATACTTCTTGAACTAGAAAAGCCTTTTTGTCATTGTTAAGAGTAAGTATTATGTGAATCAAGCTCAAGCAAATTATTATGATGTCACCTCCTTTGGGGAAAGATATATTGGAGAAGGGTCACGTCTCAAAAATATTGCTGCATTTTGAAACCAAATTACAAATTGTTCCCTTTAGGAAGACAGTCAAAATGAATATTGTTGTTAATGTTAGCCAACTTTTCTTTTGAACTGAAAAGAGAATTATCTTTTAAAGTGCATTCAGGTTGATTAATAGTATCATGCAACTTTCCACTGAGATATAATAGATCAATGAAAATATCACCCCACCCCACCAAAATACAGAAAACCACTGTTAAAACAAAGTAACTGTTTTGCCTCAGTAGCTGCTGAAGTAGAGCACTGTTCTGCATTTGCTGCAAGAGTGCCCTACACTACTGCATAGAGCTACCTATAGTGTCATATTTGCATACCTATAGTGTCATATTTGCATTAAGGTGTGACTAGAATAAGATTAAGAAATACATTTCACATAACAACTAGCGTAGAAATAGCTAGTCTGTCAGTCTGTCTAACTGTAAATTCTTTGTGGCAGAGCAGTGACAATCTTTGTTTTGTAGAACATCTCATAAAATTTCTTGATCCTAACTGGGATCAGTAGATGCTTCTGCTTTATGAATATTAAATACTGAAAGATTTGTGCATGAGCAATGCTGTCTGATAGCTGGCAGGAAAATGAAGCCAAGAGTTATTCTGTGTGTGCACACTCCTTCCATGGAGTACTTCCATGGATACAAGCAAAATAAATATTAGCTGAGGAAATAACTTCAGTCTTTGCAAGAATTTGCTTTTCAGCCAGTGCTTCTAGTGGTTACTAATAAGTGGAGTTGGACAAAACAGTTAAAGGCAATATGATTTTTAAAATTAGTTTATTTTAGAAGCTTGGAAAATGTGGCTTAGCAGCTATGGGCTTTTTCCTTGTATGTTTTAGCGTATTTTGGAAGTTGAAGGTCAGTGAGAAAGTTTCAGAATGCCATGGGTAACTCTTGGAGGTGTTTTCAGGCATATCAAACTGAGCAACAGTCTCAGGTTGAATAAAAGTGTTTCCTGTCTTATAGTTTGACCTCTTCATTTTCCTAAGAGCTTTGGTGCTTTGGGTGAGGTCCAGTGAAATTTCTTAATATTTGTATTTTTATCTGAACTCAAATCTCAGCCCTCACAGGAACTGGGGTAATGATGACAAAATGAGCAGTTTCAGTAGGACCTTTTTCCCTATTTTCTTTACTGACTTCCAGAGCCTGCCAAACTAATAATCTGTGGGAGAAATATTCCATGCACCCCAACAACTTGTGTACTTTTACAGCAAAGGTTGAAGGTAAATTATGCTGCCTGAGCTGTAAGGTCCTGCTGCTCACCTGTTTCTGAAATGGCAGAAAATAATTATGGGTTTACTGTGAAAGAGAGGAATATTTAAAAGGTGTCAGCCCTCTTGTAGCAGTTGCTAATACTAAAAAAGTTGTAGTTTCTGCCAACCTAAAGCCAGAAATATTCAAGAACAGAATGGAGTTATAATACACTTGAGTGACAAAATGCATTACTGAGATGTTCTTCTACGCAAGTCCTTCTCTTCTGCATCCCCAGCTTACAGTCAGCTGAACTGCTGTCCTAGAGACTGGTCAGAACTGTGCTGTTTGCTGTTTCTGTTGTTGATGGCCATGAGCCAGTCAAGATAAACAGCCCACCTTAACACATTCACTCATTAGCTTTTGTGACGTAGCTCTGCGAGGGATTTGTTCTGTTCCTCCTTCCTGAGATTTTCCTATGTGTCAATCACATTTTTTTAATTAGGACAGTGACAATTTTATGGATTTATAGTAAATTAGTGATGTTGTGGTAAAATTACGAGCCATGTGCTGCTAAATGCAGATCACCCTGCATTGTTCTTGGAACTGTGAAAATTATGGACTCTGGTCATGACATAAGCATACAAAACATAGATTTAAAGATGAGGTTGTTTAAATCTTTTCTGAATGATGAGTAGACTAGGAGAGATCCTTTAGAATCTTTTTTACAGTTTATTTCTTCAAATGTTATGAATCTAGAATATAAATGCATTGGAGAGGCCCTTTTGCTTGTGACTGTTGAAAGCACTAATGCAAAGATGGGTTTGGAATATGCTTGAGTGGGACTGTACTCCAAATGCACTCAGCAAGGAGTAAGAGTTCCTCAGTTTTAAAACTCAGGGATTCAGGGCATGATAGCCAAAACTCTGGATGATGGATGGAGGAGTGGAACTACAAGAGAGGTTTCAGGGTGTGATTTTTAATTCAGCATGCAGAATCTCACCCTGGACAGTTTCTTTTCTCAGTTAAGGATAACCTTTTACTCTTTCTCATTCCTGAAATAACTCTTTTGGATCATTAGGCTAGATGCATGCTAATGGTTGTTTGTGCAATGTGCAAATTGATTCCCATCTCTGAATTCGAGTGACAACAGATATTGCTGCCAAAATTTATACATATAACTTAGTCCTCTAAACCTGGCTGCGACCTAAATTGTAATATATTGAAATTGAGTGTCCTACTGATTTTCAATGTCATTTTAATCCGTGCCAGGACTTTGAGGTACGCCTTGTTCATGTTCCTTCTTAATTTTGATGCATATCTACATCTTAGTATCTTCAAACAGCTACAAATGTCTTGTATGGCACTAATTTTTGTCTGTCTGGCTTTTCTATATTTGGAGGTCTTCCCATAAGTCCTTTGTGCTATTAAAGAAAAGGGAGTTAGTTGGTTTTGTTTTGTTTTGTTTTGTTTTTTAATTTAGTGAAAACTTGAAGCAGGGGAGAGGGTTCTGTGAAAACATTTTTAGAGGTTTTACTTAAATGTCTTGAAAATAACAGATGTTCTTATAGATGCAAATAAGTTCCCCTAATTGTATTGATCATCTTCTCACACAATTTTAGCCAAGTCTACAAAACAAATGAAAAAGTTGCCTCCATCTTTGGCAAATGAAGTCTCTAAGTCCATAGCCCAAAGTGACTTCTGTGCGCAGGAGAAGCAAGAAATTCTTGGGAATCTCAATAAAAGTTACATTTTCTCTTTGATGAGTGGGGGTTGGAAACGAAAGGGAATGTGTGACCATTCATCACAGCACCAGGCTCGTTAGTACCCAGGAACTTTCTACTCAAAATGACAAAGAGTTTCACTGTCACCAAAGAGAAATTGCTGCTGACCTTAGACCTCTTTTTGGAAAGTAAAATAATGGAGCACAGGAGCAGAGTTTGATATTTGACCGAATTCTACACAATTATCATGCATGTGTATATAATAAAATTAATTCTGTGTCTCTGCATTGTAGCCTCAGGCAAGCAGCGTACAATCAGTTTTGTATGTATAATAGATCACAGAGTTGTTCATGAATAATACAAATGCACTGAGCAGATACTAGTGAGTGAGGATGTTTGTCTTTGCATGGAATCGAAGTGAACATGTAATATTGTGATAATATATATTTGATGAATTCAGGTCTGACTTGCCTTTGCCATAGCCTGCTAATTCCCCGACAAGGGTTGCCACAATAATTGAGTTTCCAATAACATTATGATTATTTCCACATGATAATTTAATTGTAGGTATTTTTTAATATTGTAATAATGTAGATTTGTGATTATTATGCATTTGCATGCAGATTTTCATGGTGTCTTGGAGCACATCCCTACATTTATAACTTAATTTCCTCTATTATTGCATATATATTTTGGGATGAACTCATTAATGCAAACTAAAAAAAAGTAGGTCTTTTTGGTCATTTTGCCTTTATTATAAATGGTTGAAAGCTTTGCTCATTTTTTTAGACCAGCCTAAACAAGTGAATAAACAAAAGACAACTGTAATTCATGGATGGATTAATTTAAAATAATAATGTAATTACAAATCATGGCAGATTTGTCTGGGATAATTGGGATGTAGACTGGTACAAATTTTGCTTTACTGAAACAAAGCTTGTTTAAATTAATCACCAAGTTTAGTAGTGGCTGTTTTCCATTCTTCCAATTCCCAATATAATGCTGGCTCAAAATTTGTGAATGCCTGTGTGAATAGGTATAACAACATGGAACGTGGAACTTCTGTACCTACCTAGATATTATTTTGTCAAGAAAAATGTCCAGTAAGAATAGAATTCCAAATACAGAGTCATAACACCAGTAGGGATTTCAATCAGTTAATTTGTCCACTCTGGAAAGAGGCTGGTTTCTTGTCTTATAACAACCTTCAAACTGTGTTAGAAAATCTGGCCTGAAACTTAGTGGGACAAAGGGAGGTAGAAATAAACTTTGTTCCCATTATTGGAGCAGACATTTGTGCAATTCTGCGAGCATTCTTCTTCAAATAGGAGAGCTCTCTTCCAGGCCTATCAGAAATTCAAAGAAAATGAGAAGGAAAAGTCTTTAGCTAAATACATCTGTTTTGAAAAGAAATTTCCCAGAGAAAATGACCTGGGCTTTGGGTGTTGTTTGTTTTTCTGGTACGTGTAGTTGGAGGACTGTCCTCTTCTTATCTGTAAAATCTCAGCTCTGCAAATTGAACTGGGGTCACAGCAGGGTTCTTGGTCTCTTTCAGGTTATGCGTAGCTGACATGTTTGTTTTCCATTGCTTGCATGGTAGGAACATGCAACAGGAACTAGAACAGGCCTGGTCCAAAACTTCAGAAATGAAAGTTTGAAACTGGGTGCTGGAATATCTGATTTACTGCTCTCCCTTCACATTGCTCTTTAGTGCACATCAGTGCTACTGTTTCCAGCGTGGTTTGGTGCCTGCTTTCTCCTTTCAAACTCCTCTAAATTATTCCTCTCAATTAACCACAGACAAGACACAATGAGATTAAGTCTCTCTCTTTCATCTTTCCTTGCTCTGTGGACCTAGTGTTGAACAGAAAAGCTGATGCCCGATTTAGGCAATGAAGAGAACAGTCATGATTGTGCAGTACAAGAAGGTCTCTCTGGTTTTGCAGCAGAACAACTACTTGCATTGGTAAATTAGATTCTATCCTGAAACCCATGAAGCCTTTTTTTAAAATCCATATCTCACTAAGAAGTACCTGGCTGGTAACTGGCTTCTCTTGAAGCTGTAAAAGTATCAAAACATGAAAGTAGTCCCACTGACAGAAGTTTATAAATCTGAACCCATGCTTTGGTGAGATCAAGACATAGTTCAAAATGGGATCTGGGAGGTCAGTTTATCTGTTATTTTGTTTTATAATGTCCTACCAGCATAAAATTAAGGATGTCTTTTACCCTGGCATTAGATCTAAAAATTATCTCAGATGTTATTTGTCATACATGAAGTACCATGGAATAAGAACATTTCATTCTCTCCATAAGTCTTGGATGCATTTTATAATTCTAGCTTGTTGTGAAGAAATTCAACATTGTGTCAGATAACAAATTCTTTGTAATTGGATGATTGTCTTCATTACTATATGTTTCTGATGTTACTTACACAGATATGATAGGTGGGTGTACATAACATTGGGAGAAAGCCTGTTGAAAAGCACTGATTTGTGTCATATTCATGAGTAATTTTCTTTGATGAAAGAAATTTATACTAAACATTTATAATCCAGAGTATGTAGCTGCCCTGGCCTCTCAACACTTTGAGCAACACAGAGGTTAGGACTTGGAAGAGCTTAAGTCCTTTTCTACCTTTACCTGATGGGTTTTGAACTTAAGTCACCTATTTGCTCAGAGATATCAGAATTGCTCTGATATTTTAAACTGGGGGAAGTGAAGTGAGGTCCCTCAGCCTTTCCTATTTGTGCTGCTTCTCACTAAGTAAAAAAAGTGGAATGATCTTTAAGATCCTTTCCAACCAAAACCATTCTATGCTTCTGTGTCACTTTGCTCGCAATGTGTGACAAGGAAACATTTAATTTCAGGTCGCTTGGAAGAAAGGCTTCTTTGTACACAAAATCATTTACTGTTGCTGCTTTGTTCCTTCAGTTGAATGGGAAAAAAAAAAAACCAACAAAACACCTTCAGTTTTCTTGCAGTAATTTTTTCTATTTGTAGTTGTCTCGGAGGCAGTGGGACTATGCCATTTCTGCATGAGGTAGAGATATTTTTTCTTGTGCACAGACCAACACTTCCCAGTTTATTCTTAAGAAAAGCATTCCTCAAGAATAAGGAGGTATTTATGTATTGCCCATCTTCTCTATTGCTTGAAAAATGCATGATTCATGGCCACTGGTTGTTCTTTTCATAGTGGGGAAGGTTTATTGGCCATAATCCTGGAAGTCTGTAAGTCCCCTGTGTGTCAAATGATCACTGATTGTATTGGAAAAGGATGGTTCAGTGACAGCAGGCAGCCCCTGGGCAGAAAGACGTGTCCCTTGTCCCTGAGCAATAACCTGTATGGATGATTGAGACTTGTTGATAGACCTCCATGGAAGTCTCACCTAGCAGTCAGGACTTAGCAGTGTCTGCCTAGTGAAGAATCCCTCAGTACAGGATGCTTGAACTTGATTTGTTGCTCTCATCAAGGAGGGCATAAAGGTAGGCAGGAACTGAACATGCCTTGAGGCCCAGGCAGATGCAGTTTTACCACAGCCTCTGTCTTGCTGGAGAGAGAGAAAGAAAGAAAAGGCTGCTAGAATTTACAAAATATAGTTATTGACTAATTTCTTCATCAGCAAGAGCAGTAAGAAATCAGTGAGGTCTCTCCTGAGAGATCACTGGTGTCACCTCACATGTCCTCAGGGTGCCAAATGGTATAAAACACTCACTTTGAAAGTACTGCACCATGATAAGCTTCAACTCCCAAGGGGTGCATTGTGTGTACATTTTGTTATATGTAATGACACACTGAAAGGGCAGTGAAGCTGTTAAGGGAATGCTGCATGTCTAAAAAGAACTTATTTTTCTTTCAACCAATAAAAGAAAGAAAGAGTCTTTCAAAAAAGCAGTTAAAATAATATCATTCAAATGCAGGAAGTGATAAAATACTAGAGAGAATTCACCTTCAGATGAAGAAATTTAAAGCATGAGATCTTCTCTGTAATATACATGCTTCAAATTGGACCATTTTCCAGCTAAAGCAAGAAACTTCTGCAAAAACCTTTTAAAATAGTTGATATATATACAAAATTTTAAAGCTGACACAACCAGCATAATGGCAGCAATTATTTAAAACAGTAGATTTGAAGAATAAAGAACAAATTGCAGTAATTTCATGTAGTTATTCCAGACAATGTATAGAGGTTGTGAGTTTCAACAAGACCAAAGTTGGGTGTGAGACTCTGGGAGTTTCTCAGCAAAGGTGATTTTGTAGAAAAACCATTCAGTGCCTATAAAAAATACCCCTAGAGGTGACTACAATGCTAACAACAATATTTTGAAATGAAGCTGAAAAAGGCACATGTTCCCTTCAACATAATTCCACGTGGACACATTCAAGAATTCTGCATGGCCTCAGTGTGCCCGAGCCCATTTTCCAGCAGAAATACTTTTGCCTACAAAATATATGGAAATGTATGTGAGTGTTTTCATGTATTTCCAAGGCAAAAGTAGTTGCCCTCCTTAAACCTGACACAGAATGAAATCTGACTATAGGAAATCTAAGTCAGCAAAATGAAGAACAATTGGGCAAATGCATTCCTGATGAACTTTAAATGTGAAATTATAATTGGACAAATAATTCATTTGATATCATTCAGAAATAAACAAGGACTTGTAAAAAATAGGAAAGCGAATTGGATGGAATTGGGCAGTTTTATCTACCATTACTTCAGTACTAACCATCAATCACTGTCAGTTAATTATCATTAAGTTTGCATAAAAAAAGGCCCCTGTGGGAGTTGGATAGGCTGTGAGTTTCATTCTTCCATTAAAAACAAGATAAACAATATAAGCCTTGTTTTAATTTTTCAGTTTTATTTGTTTTATTTTGTTTGGTTTGGTTTGTTTTTATTCCTTTAGATCTTTTTGTATTCAAAGAAACTATGTGAAAAGGTGAATATTGAATAATTGTTCTGAGAGTTGCCATACAGACTGCAGAGGCAAGGAAATAGAACAAGGGATTCGAAATTAAAGATGTTATTTGTCAGGAAAAGTTTAAAGATTTTTAATTTCTTTCTTTTTTGTTCCTTACAAAATCCAATTAAATTGCTTTTCTAAGTAGGAAAACTTGCTGGATTGTTTTTTAAATGCTTGCTTTTTAATTAACTGTACAGTTTTTAAGTCCCCAGAGTTTATACACCCAGTTTGTAAACCTTTATTTTAAAAAAAGAGTCTGAAAACTAAAGTTATGTGACCCCAAAAATTGATTCTTTAACAGAACACAAACTATCGTGAAACCCCATAAAGATACAACCCACAGAAATTTTTGCAGCTTATGAACTGATCTGTGAGGCTCACGAACACGTAGCTAAGGACAGAAGAAGGAATGCAGCTGTGGGCAGGAGCAGCTGCTGTTGTTTCCAGAATACATCCCTGCCCTGCTGGGTAGCCATTCACACTCTTCAAAGTGTCAAGGTTTATCGACAGTGCTCCCCAGCATCACAAACAGAGGCTGGTACCTGAGCTCTGTGCAATTCCTGCCTGGGATATAACTCTGGTTCTGTCAGCTGCTGCTTGCTCAGCCTGAGGATCACAAGGCTGTCCTAGCCAGGCACTCTCTGCAGAAGGAGGCTATAGAGATTAAGCTAAGCTAAACTGTGATTTTATTTAATTATATAAATGTATATAATTGTAATCTTTAGATAAAATATTATAATTATATCTTGCTATATAAAATTAAAGTTATAAGTTATGTATTTGTTCATAGGGTCTTGTACATTTCTATAGCTATATAAATTGACACAAATTTATATAAATTTATATAACTAAACTAACACACTTTTTCCATATATTTGAGTAACTGCTTACAATAGTAAAATATTTGTGTTATAGGAAGAATACTTTGCTTGTTTGTTAGGATTTCAGTTTGGTTTTTTAAGTGAGGCTTCCTTGTTAACTTTTTTCCCTCTCAAATGACAGAAGGGACTTATGAGCAAAAAGGATTTAAAGTCTGGAGCCTTCAGGGCCAAAGGCCTCTCTGTTCAACAAGAGAATAATTAAAAAGCCCAAACCCTTGCTCTTGGAATTAACCAGGTATTTGGTCAGTTACTCAAATAAACCTCAGAGCTAGAGATGTAAATGTAAATGTTCCCACACAGATGTCAAAGAGGAAAAAGGCCTGTAAATGACACAACTTGAAACCAAAATGAAGTCTTTAGCACTGCTGAGCAACGGTTTCTAATGAGGACAAATGACTGACTCAAACTAGGGCAGAGCTGTCCCATTTAGGGCTCTTCAGGCTGAATGCAGCCCATCAGGACAATTCATCTGCTCCTTGTCGACCCTCTCCTCATGGGAAAGCCTCTTTTCCCATACCCAAACTGCAGGCAGCACTTAGGGAGTGATGGTCAGCCAGATGGACACAAAATAGAGACCTATGTTTGGATCAGATCAGGAAACTCACATTGGTCATGCATCCCATTTTATTTGGTATATTTTGATGTGTCAGGAAAGGTTATACTTTGGCATAAAAGCACAGCAAGTTCATTTCTATTCTCCTATCTTTTCTCCATCATGTGTGGAGTTTCACGCCTCTTATTTAGCTATTGGAGAAGGAAGATCCTCCAGTGCCAATTTTATTTTGCAAGGTTGGGTCAATGTTAGCATGTCTGTAAACTAGCAGAAAGGGGAATTAGGCTATAGCAGAAAGGGACAGTGCATCTTGAAAGAAAACTAAGATGGAAACCCTAACCTCTTCTAATTTACATATGGTGACATTTTGCAGAAATATTGTAACATTAGCAGTGGCATAATGAAATTCTGCCTATCAGCCGTGGAAGGAATAATGTTACTGTAAAGGTAACCTGTCCACAGTTTGTTATCAAGAAAATATTCATGGCAAGAAACATACATTTACCAATGAGTGTTAAGAATAGTAGTTTTCCCTTATAGTTTTTCCTCATGGGCTATCCATCTTCCCCTCCAGATTTACTGCATGATCACTCCCTTTACATACTAATTATATGCTGCTCTGGTGAATTTGTTAGTAGTGACACTTTGGGCACCCAGTGGGACTGCAACTCATTATGTGGCAATGTCCAGATATATCAGATATTATTAGCTGTCATTAATCTGCTGTGGAAGCATTGAGTGCACAGCCAGGAGAGAGACCAGGAAATAGAGCAAAAATGAAGTCTGCAGCCACCCTGGCCCCCAGAAGGTCAGAGGGCAAATCAGCAGGGGAGAAGAATACACCTTAAAATGGCCAGTGCTTAGCAGCAGATTTTTAACCCATTATAAACCAGCATTCCTTACAAGAGGAAAGGCAAAAAGAAACTATACTGTTTATATGGTCTGTCTGACTATGCCTTATTGGAGGAAACAGGAATACATCATCTCAAACTATCTTTTTATAAACTGTTTTGTAAACTGAATCAAAGCAATAAAAGTGTGTGAATTTGAACAGCAAGCAACACACACAGTGTCCATCTGAATGTGGACAGCACTCAGGCATAAAGCTTTGAAATTAGGCAGATGTAACTTGGAATAGGATTAGTCCTGCCCCTCCATTTGAAGGTTGTATTTTATAGAACTGGACCAGGGAGTAGAGAAAATCCTGCAGAAATGAAGAGAGTGCTCTTGCTGTCCATACAGTCCTGTAATTTTCCTGTGTACAGGGTTTGCCTCTAGACTGTGAATTCTGTGCTGATCAGCCCCTACTATGCAGCTTAAAAACACAAATAACAATGGATTGCATTTTTGCTATCGATTCTGAAAACTAGTCACACATAAGAGTTATGCATATCTGTGTTTGTGCAGAATTTATTAAATCTGTTTGGAGTGCAGAAATAAAAGCTGAAGAAACATTCTTCCCAGAAAAATCCACAGTCTTTCCAATCTCCAAGATGACTTGCAGAGTTCTGTCCAGGATTGTAAGAAGCATTTTCTTTCTTTACATCAGCTACTAAGGCTGGAAGAAACCAGTCAGGCTTTAAGGCAAGAAGAATCTTCTCTTGTCTGAAATTAAACAAAAACCAGCAAAGTAGAAGTTAGAAATCTTTGAGGTTGGTGGTAATGTATTATCTAGACAGTTTTCAGAGCAGGGGGAAGCTAATAGTTTGGTTAGTCTGCGTGCATTGGTAACTTACAGGCACCTTTTGCTACTGCCAAAGGACAATCTGAAAACTCAGGGACCTTAAAATAGAAGGATGAGATAGGGAGACTTAAGATAGGAAAAACCGCATTATATTGAGGAAAATAAAAATAAACTTTTGTTTCCAACATTGCAGGGACCTATACTCCCTTATTTAGAAGTTGCAGTGCTTTAGTTAGAAGGATTATACAAAGACTAGAGGAAAGAAATCACTGTAAAATTCTTCAATAAATGGCAAATACTTGTTTGGGAAGCTGAAGTTCATTTCCAGTGAGCCACTCATCTGAGTTTCCTGAAGGAATCTGGGAAGTACTGGTTTTATTCCCATGTAAGGGTCTAATCTAATGCTTCACAATTTTTCACATGCTGTGACCTTTCTGTGCTCTTAATGAGGGTAATAACAGGAAGAATAAAAAAGGCCTGATGTTTTATTTATAGAACTGTCTTCACTTAGAAAGACTCTGATAAACCCATGCAAAAACAACCACCATGGGCTAAGTTTAAGGCTGTTTAGAATTCTGCACAATCCCATGAAATAGAATGCAATGTTAGCATTTGGTGAAATGGCTCCCATTAAGACTTCCTAAACTAACAGCCATTCATGAACTCAGGTTCTAGGAAAAGATTTAAAAGTGATTTTGGTGTAATTGCAGGGTTTGCAGAAATACCCTGAAATGCTAGTGTTAGCAATGGCGCAGATGGAGAGTACTCAGGGAAATAATGAAGAAGTTTTATCATTGGTCTTGAACCTTTGCAGTCTTGGTTTTCAGGAGGATTGGTTTACATATATGTGAGAACAATGAAATATGAAAGTAGAGTTACAGTCCAATGGTGTTAATGTGGACAAAAAAAAAAAAAAGAAAATGGAATGCTGTATGAACATATTCAATAAGTCATTCATAGTTTCTTTTTTAGTCTCTTTCTAGTGTTTATGAAATTTTGCACATATGGCATGGCTTGCCCTTTTTCCAGGGAAGTGGAATAAAAATTCATTCCAGTTTTCTTTTCCTTTGAGTTCTTTGAATAACTGAATATGAGGTGAATACTGTTTTAGTGGTAGGTTAATGAGTTACAGGTCAGGTTTACAGTGGAAAAACTACAGTCAGCCTCCATGGTTCTGTTTGCCAAATTTGCACTGATGAAGTTATTATGGCAGGCTCACTTTTTTTTTATTTTCAGGGAGGAACATTTCTGTGATTTGCCCATCAAGATTATGCTGTCTTTTCAGTGCCTGTGTTGCTCCTAAAGTTCCTGCAGGCACTTATTTTCACATTTAACATGACACGCATGAGTAACCCTCTCTCAACTGGTGAAACTAGTCAGGTGTAAAACTCTGATGAACGCACTCTTTCGGGCTGAGGCCCGAGCAAATTCCACAGAACACAAAAGTGTGTTACGTTTTGCAGCTCTCTGGATCATTTCATATTCCATTGTTTGTAAGAAGAGGAATAGTTAGGTCTTTTCTAGAGGAACCTGTATCAGCAACGCTGACAGATATCTGCACAGCTGTCTTTGATATTTATTGTACTGAAAATGGTGTGTTAGGTATTAAGTTCAGTCCTTAAAAAGGTGATCAATATTTGTACTCTTTCATATACATACCCAGAATTGTTTTCAAAGTAAAATCCTAGGAATAGGTTTAAAATTATTGTTAGTTGTAACATAATGGCAGGAGAAGGCCATCATATTGAATTTGGATTGTAGAGAGTGCTGGAATTCTCTTTTCCTTGTGGCTCAGCCCCCTAGAAGCTGTTTTACCTTCCTGGACAAGCATGAACACTTTTAGGAATATTCCACTGCACTTGATTTTTTTTTCATTATCTGCTTTTCAAAAGCTAATAATAGTTAGAGATTTATAGTGTTTAAAGTGTGCACAGTTCATTGAAATTAAGACTATATTCATCTTCCTGAAAGTTAAAATCATATCAGCTCTGAACGAATATATTTTATTTGCCCAGGAATTGCTTAGCCTGTGAGCAGTTAGATCAGTGGCAAATACTTTCAGAGGCTGTGGAAGAGCCTTTCCTCCTGAATTTTAGGATCATGACATGAGCATCTGATTCTGCAACTCCTTTGCAAATGTCTGCAAGTGGCAGGGCTCTGTCACAATTCTGCTCTTCTTACCTCCTGCAGCACTTTATAGCATGCAACACTGACCGCACAGTAAGTGGTCAAGTGCCATGAATTACCCCATCTCACATTAGGGGCAATTGATGCCTGGGGTGATTCACTGTTTTTGTGATGTTTGCTAGGAAAAATTGTAAGGAGGATGAGTCAAAGTTTAGAGTCACTGCAGTTTTCTGATTTATCTGGTCATTTACTCATTATTATGATAATCATTCATTTAGGTGATTTAGGCTCTTGCAGAATGAGGTACAGGTTAGCCTGAGTGAAGAGGGGTGGATCTGAGCTGAAATTAGGGCTGTGAATTGTCATTAATATTTTATTTTAAAGGATTCTGGTGCAACTGAGAGAGGAACAAGAAAATGAGACCAGAGCAGTGATGCAACCACCAAAGCTCAGGACAATGTTTCAAGACTATTTCTTGAAAAAGCAAAAGATTTTCACTATATTTTCCAAAGTCACTGATTTTTTTTATAATTGCCAGTACTTGTATTTTGTTAGCACCAAAAGAATGGAAATCAGAGCCGTCTTGCTGTTCTTCTATGTAGAAAAAAGGTAGGACTGTTTTGAACCACAGGAAAATAAAATTTAAATGGATAAAGCAGATTAAAGAGATTATTAAAAGTGTGTAGAATTATGAACATTTGAGAATTCATGATCTGCTGCCAAAAATCATTGCAGAAATTGTGTTGCACATGTCTGTGCATGTGTCTGTATGTTTACGTGTGCTGAAAATACTTATCACTGGATCAAGAGTGAATAACAATTTCATAAGCCTCCACCAGACAGTTGTAACTGTTCCTTTCAGATAAGAACAAATTATTTCACAACCAAATATGGAAAAAAACAAATCTTAAATTCATTTTAATTTCTTCTAGTGACGGGTTACATTATGCAGTACCAAAACATAATAATTTCCTAGATTTATTGGAATATGTTTTTAAACACATCAGGTGTTTACTGAGGTTTTGTTCCCTTAGAAGCATTGTGGCTATGCATTCAACTTTTGAACCTTGTTCTGCAATGTTGTAGAACCAACTGCCTCTGGAAAAAAAAAAGAAACAACAAAATGCCCCAAAGCAGCAACAGACAAACAAACAGAAACAAGAAACTCCAAAATAAACAAATAAAAAACACTGCTGAAATTTTGTCAGGAGAAAAATATTTAGAGGTTTGCAGGAATTGTTCTATTCCTCTTAACAAAGCCAAGGTTCAACCCTGGTGGTCCAGACCTGGATCTAGCATAATGCTGCGTTAGGTGGGTGCCTCCTCTGAATATGGTAAAGATCCTACTGATCTCTCTCACCCTCTTCCTCCTCTGTGCACCCAAACCTACCCTTGTTTTGACGGCATCCCCTTTTGAACAGCTTTTTATGATTGCTTCCATCCACAGGTTACTTGAGTCGAGTCGATTTGCCACAGAACACTCGCCCATTAGCAAAGTCGTCTCTAGCCTGCTTTAAAATCTGCTTATGGTTATGTCCAGATAAAAGCATGTGAGGTCAGTTTGGTAGAGCAGAGACAAAATGCTTTAACATAAGGTTTTCTATTCTGTGCAGGCAGCTAATAAAAGTGCCCGCAGGTGTTGAGAATTATCCTTCTCTAGGAGATTTCTTTACAATCTGAACTTAATCTTGGCGAAAGCTTTGGCAAGGATATCTGGCACATTAATTAAGCGACTCTCCCTCCCCCACAGGTCTTAAGCTGTAACTTTGATTAACCACCTCTGTGCCCAGGAAACAAACTGCTGGATAGGCACTATCAGTTTTTCAGGCGTATGGATGTTAGAGATAACTTGGGATTCCTCCTTTATCTGGATAGATGCTCCTTCCTCTTTCAACACTACACGGCTTTTCCCTTAGCTACTGCTACAGGGATCCTGCAGGCATATTACAAGATTTTAGTATGAAGACCTTTTTATTCAGTGTGTATCTCTGGATGGCCTCTGCTGAGAAGTTTCAGCTCCTTAGGGGAAAATGCCTACATAAGTCCTCCAAAGCTCCCCCTCTATTTAAATGGCTTTTCCTTGCTGCAGTATCACAGCTGTGACACATCAAAGCTAGTAGCTGGTGTGGCAGGACATGCATTCCCAAATCAGCCTCAGTGAGGAAAGGTGATTTGCAGTGACAGGTTTCATATCTTACGGTGTCATTTTCATGAATGGCTTGGTTAATTAAATTTAATGTGGAACAAGAGCTTGCTTACATTCTGCCAGGCTTAAGATGTTCTTACTCACACCTTACTTAAAGAACAATTCCTACTGTTAAATAAGGGCTCCAGAATTTAGCCCTCTGTTAGCAGTCTTCCATAAACCCTTTGTTTTCCTAACATGTTAAAAACCAAGGCTTAATGGGTTCATGATGACATCAGTTATCAAGATTTGTGTGGTGTTGGCAGATGTTGAATTTTCAGTGGAAAACCATTAAGCAGATTTGAGTCAGGGCAAGTTTCACAACATGCAGGTATTATACCGGTGGTTACATGTGTTGACTTCAGCTTTATTTATTACAAAGGAAAACAGGCCTGTACTTATACAACAACAGCAATGAGAAATTAATCTTCCCAATAGGAAAATCAGTCTTGTCTTGTTAAAGGTACTCAGAGTTACTTGTTGAGCATGCTGAGCTTGCAAAAACAATGTCTGCAACTTTCAGATTTAATAAATCTAGAATTAAATATTTAGAATAAATGTAAGAAAAAAAAATTGTTACCTTGGCCTTTTTTTGATATCAAGTGTAAAGAAGGCAGTATTTCAAAAAGTGCTGAATGTCCATTTTTTGACAACCTTGCTTTCCAAAATTTCTCCGGTTTATTTTCCTCTCAGATTAGATTTGTTACTTTTGAATACTCATTGCCTGTTAGCTCACAACACATCAATTCTGACCTAGTTGAAAAATTCTTCAACATTAAAAAGTTGCTATTTGTCATATGAGTTCAAAGTTTGTCCAGTGTTATTGTCTAGACCAAGGCTTACATGTGGTGTGCTATGTGTGTAAGAAATATATGCCAAAACCTGAAACCAAATACATGGGGGAGAAATGATTCTTCAGACAAAAGCAAGATCTCCAATGTAGGAGAAAAAAGAAACAAAGCAAGATGATAACAGCAACAAAAATTAAAGGACAGCACTTTCAATTTTGTGTAGTAGTAATTTGAAATAAGATGAATTTAGTTGCTGCAATGTTTGGTTCAGACATTAATTAGGACTTCAGTTTGCAGATTTATTGGTGCAGTGTACTAAAGTAAAAATCTATCATGTCTCCTTTTCTATTCAACTGTAAACGTATTGGAGACTGTATTTTCTTGGAAATTGAACTTCACATATTTCACACACAATTCACACAGAATTACTTCAAATTCTGCTTATGCATCAGGAGGCATCTAATCTTAGTCCCTTTGTTTTACCAGTAAAGTTGCTCATATAATGCACCTTTTTTCACACCTGGACTTCTTGAGTCCCTGACGGTTGATACTGCTAAGGCATGAAGTTTTTTGAATGCCAAAATTCATACTGACAGTAACTAGAACGTTTCAAGGGATCCATCAATATTTTTCAGTTTTGTGGAGCATAGAGAATCATTAAAACATGAAGGGGATTTCACTTCTGTGTGTTTAAAAGTAATTAAAACAGAAAAGGAGAACCTGAAATTCTGTCTTATGAAAAAGGACTTAATTTTCTATTTTTTTAGACCCTTTGAGGAAACTTTGCTTTTCGATATGCTGATTTATAAAAATTAAAACTCTTTCCAATATGACTTTTATTCAGAAAATCTTTAAAATAATGTCATATTGAAATGTTGCTTTGATATTGTGGAATTCAAAAAGATTTTTAACTTTTGTCAGCTTTTCAGTTTGTTTTATTCCCATTTGTCTTATTCAACATTATAGATGCACAAAATAAGATCAATGTATTTTGAACAAGTAATGGAATTTTCCTTCACTATTCTTTCCACTATTTAAGTTTAGCTCCAGGTTGGAACCGAGTCAATTTTTTCTATCTTGCAACCCTCTATAAAAGAAATTTTAACTTCAATGGAGGGCTATTTTTCATCAGGCAAACAAACAAAAAAGTCCCTTATTGGGTCCATGTAAAACCACAGTTTCTTCATCAGCACAACTTTTCCAGTATGTGAATCCAGTCACCTGATAAAAAGGTTATGGCAGATGATAAGCTTTGAATTAGGACTTCAGTTTTCACTAGCTAAAGAACAAATGATCATGCACAGATGTGAACGTGCAAAAGAAAAACATTCTTTCCCAAACTTTTCAAGTAAAAAACAAATGATGAAATGTTGGATAATTATAATTTCATGAGTTACGTGATCTCCTATTTATTACAAATGGGTAAATACAAAAACTCTGATTATTTACACTGCTGACCTGCCCCAGGTTTATGGCATTTATTATAGTCAGTAATGTTTATAGCAATTTCTTTCTTAACAATAACATTTATAATATTTTAATGTGTGTGTATGGAGGGAAATAGTACATGAAAGAATTTCAGTGCAAATAAACCTAAACCGTTTTGCATTTGGAACTCCTCTGTATTATTTTAGGACCTCAGTTCTCAAAACAGTTATGGTTAACTTTATTCACACAATTCCAATGGGACAACTCATATGTAGAAAGCTCAGTCTTCTCTTAAGTGTTTTCTTGTATCCTTTCCCATCCCACCCTTCGCCTCCTGATGTGCACGTGTTGGGGTAGGTATGTCTAAACACATTCCTGAGCACACTCTTCCTTCTCTGGAGCACATAATTTTAATTAAATAAATATTTAGGGGGTTGTGTGTGGATGAATGTACAGATATTTGCACAAGTATTAATTAATTTATTCCACGGGTATCTAGTAATTATCTGTTTTGCTTCAAGGGCAATTTGCTGCCATACTAAGCAGAAGGCATTCTTCCCCCAAACAAAACAAGCACAGCATCACTTTCAGTTCTGTGCTGAAATGTGTGATCAGTATTGTAATGTGTTAAGCGTGGCATCATTATTCTAAAGCCAGCAACAGAGACATAAAATGCACTGTGAGACTGCAAACTGAGCACAGTTTGATTGTAGGACACCCGGGCAGAGGGGTTTTGTATTAGAATATACATTGCATTTATAATGCCTTCTTCTCTAAAATGTAATTAGGTTTTTTTATGAACTGGTAAAATATAGTAAATAAAGGACTCAGGGGATTTCCATATAGCCACATTTATTCCCACATGTCTTTCCAAATCATAAATGGTTGTCTCCTTTAGAAATGGATTAAGACAAATTGCATTAGGACACGATCATGAATCTGATTAAGGTGGAACCATGATCAGGTTTTTTCTTTTGGGCAACCATGTTTTCTTATAACAACCAGAAGACAAAAAAGCCTTTGGCAAGATGTTTCAAAAGGCCTTTCTCATATGCACATAAAAGCAGTTTTCATGCTAATTCAAAAATTGGTCCACACCTATAATTTCTTTATATATCCAAGACAAAGCTTTGGGCAAAATTTTTCAGTAGTATATATTTTCAGATACAGACTTGTGGCTTCAATGAAAGCTCCTAAAAAGGAATTTCCATGCATAATTTCCTTAAGGAGAACACTCTGAAGGCAAGCTGCAAGAGAGGCAGAAGATCAGGCATTGATTCCAAATTGGTTCAGGGAGAGGAATGCTGAGAACAAAAACATCCCTAGTGGAAAACTGATGTAATATACAGAATAAACACCTTTTATGAACACACTCTCACAAAGGCCCCAGCTCCTTCTCTTCCTGTGTTAGCAAGCAGCCCAAACTGAGCACATTATGTGACATTATTTGACAAAGAAGGAAACTAGCATGGATGTGTCTGTTGATGCACAGAAATACAAATGTGTTGAAAATTTCTATCTCAGCAAAAAAAAACCTGTTACTTCCTTCTCCATCCCCCCCGCCTTCTTCATTTTTTTTTTTTAAGAGTACTTTCAACTGGATATAGCTAAAGGGAACTTAATTGCAGTGTTGTTATCTCTGTGTCATAGTCAAATCTGAGGTGACTTGAAGAGTTGGGAAGGGCATCTTTGTTCACACCCTTGGGGCTCCATGGCATATAAGCCTTTTGGTCTCTCACACTAACATGTAGGATTCAGCTAAGAAGAAGAACTCCACTTAAAATCTATAGCAGTCTATACAAAAAAAAAGAAGTTCCCTGTCTCCAAGGACAAGTGTTTGTCATATGAAAATAAAGACAATAGATGGGTCTAATGGGTAAGTTCTGGAAGCTAAAGGAGCTCCATAATCTTTGTGCTTACTATTGTAATGTTACACTGCTCAAGTAACTCCATCCATCTGCTTTATGGTTAGTCTCACTGGCTTTTATTTGTTTGGGGTTTTTTCCCAGTTTAGACCAAGATTCAGAGATTTTATTTTAAATTGTTCATTTTTACTCTATATTAGCCTTATTATGGCAAATGTAAGTAAGGATCTGAATTCTTCATTGTGTTTCATGCAGGCAGAGACCAGACAACAAAAACTCAGATCTGCACTCTGATCCAAATTTCAGAGTGCACCCATCTGAACTAGGTTTTTCTTGAAAACCTAGCTGGAAAACATCTAGCTGTCTCTTGTACATTGTTCTTGGCAACTTGCTCTGGTTTCATCCAGAAGCTGAGGGCCTGATGTGAATGTGAGTGGAAGCTGGAGCTAGTGACCCAGCATGTGAAGCCTCACTATTTTTCCAGGCTGACAATCCTTAGGTACTCCACCAAACTTTTTGTGTTTATACAAACTGGGTGTCTAAAAGCATCTTGAATCAGTAACATTAGTTCATAGTCTGGTGGGATAATGCCCTGAGAAATGCAAAATCCCTTTTTTGTCTCTCACTTCCCCTGGCATTTCCAAATGGATTTGCTCACAGATGGGACTTTCAACACAGCTAGGGGAAGGCTCTGTTCAGTGTGACTGAAACCAGCAGTGATGGGGCACACTTCTGGATTTCTTGGCCAAGCTGGGACTGAGTTCTGAAATAAAAAATATGCATGTTCTCACTTGGGCTCTTCAAAGCAGAGGTTCAGCTACGTTTCACAACAATAATTTTCAGCTGAAACAGGAAAGGTGCAAAAGCCCTACCCTGATGTTCCCCAAACCTTCTGTTTGGCAATACCCTGTACAAGAGAACACGCTGGCTCATGTTCATAGAGTCATGACTTGTACAGTTCAGGCCTTAGCAAAATTGTTAGAAAACTCAAGGTCAAAAATAATTATGGCGAATTGGGAAATAATTGTGTTAAATGGAAAAAAAAAAACAAGCTAAAATGGGAGAAAGAAAAGGTCAGTCAAAACAGACATACCAAATTTTCCTATCTATTTTAGTTTGTCTCAGGTTTGTTCCTCTAGTTTATATAAATACATGAAAAGAGAGTGAACAAGACACAGATAGGCACACACACTTATGTGTATATAAAGAAGAAAATGTTGAGGTCAAAAATCCAAAATCCAAAATTAAATTATTATAGGATGTAAGAGACAGAACCCATTTGGTAAATTGTTTAGATAGATAGCCTGTCTATAAGAACAGATTATTATTTTCAGAAAATGTAGTCTCGTTTTCTCAGTAATAATTAGCCTGTCTAGTGCAAATTTTACTTTGTAGAACTTAAACATTTCTGTGAAATGTAGAGCTGGTTGGGAAGTCAGATAAATTTCCATGAAAACAATTCCTTTACGTGTATTTAAAAGTATATCCAGACATCTTCAGGATCTTCCCAGCTCTAAAGCTAACTGAACTATGTACTAAAAAGGGTAAAAATTTCACATTGTCTTTGTTCCAATTATTTTTCTTGACCATTTTAGCTTTTGTTTTAAATTGACAATGGACCATTCCAACAGAATTGAGGGGTTTTTTTCTCAAAATGGAATTTTATGTCTAAAATGTTAAATGAAAATATTTCAATTACATGTCATGTAAACAGTGTTCATATTTGATTTTCCCATAGATTCTCTGCTTGGAAAGTTCCTTTGAAAATTAAATAGTTCGTACAATCTATCAGAACAGTCATCTCAATCATGCAATTTTCGTATTTTCTCTGATTGGGTAAGATTTTATAAACTACTTTCACTTCTGCCTGAAGAAAGGTTTATTTTTTCACAAAAGTATTTTCATTCCATGAATGAATTAATCTCAGCTGCAGACATAAAATTTCATTCTCTTGACACTGTGTTCACATTAATACTTTTGAAACTCAACAAAGATGAAGCAAAATTCAATGTTTCTTAAAAGTGTCATGTTTATTTTTGCTGTTAATTGACTGGTGCCTTGCAACTTGACCATCACTGCAAATCTGTTCTTTAATTTCTCAAAAAAAAAGAGGTAAATTAGCCACCAGAAGGCCCTGCAATTAAAAGTATGTATGGAAAGTGATTGGAAAACCTGGGCTCCTGGTTGTAATTATAGATATGATTTACCTGCAGTCATGTCACTTTTATGGCACTAAAAGATATGTTATATCTATTTATTCAGCTAATTGTTCCAATCAATTTCTGTGACAAATGTACTTAAATCCAATAGGGTTGTGTGCTCCCTTCTCAGCTACCTTAAAGCTTTATGGAGTTATGTCAGATGGAAAATCTGGCCAAGGAAAAGGTGGGAATGGAACAGACCAGAATAATCCCCAAGACCTTTTTTCTCTTTATATTATTCCAGTTATATTTAAAATAATTTCTAATGAAGAGATGTACTGGAAAGACTATCAGATTACTAGAATAATGGTGTCTGGAAGGAATTTAGGAGGTCATCCAGTCCAAGTCTTCTGTAGAGTTCCAGTCTTTGGCCCATCCAAATGGGAAAGTCTCTTCAGCAAGACCCTCTCCAGTTTGTCCCTCTCTTTCTTGTACTGAAGGGACAAAAAATACAGGCAGTAAGTAAGACGTGTCCTTTCTAAAGCTGTTATTTGCCATCTCTGACAGCTACTGAAACATGAAGTTATTTTGGTTAGGTTTTTTCCATACTACTGAATTTAGACCATCTGAACATTTTGTGACTGGAAAAATTTCCAAAGTTTCCCCCGATTTCCAGCTAAACATCAATTATCTGGAATATTGGAGAGCTCTTTCTCTCTAGATAGGTATTTATGTAAACAAATATAGTTGCCATATGCCCTCTAGATATGTCTTACATGCACAATCCTGCCTCCTTGACTCAAAGAGATCGCAGGCGTCACGGAGGAAAACAAAACTCTACAAAAATGAGGCTATGAAAAAAAAAATCTTAGAGCAAGGCAATTAGGGTGGCAGCATTCTGCTCAGAATGAGTGATGGATATGGCCTGTCTGACCTGATACATAAGCCAAGCCAACCCATGAATTCATGAATGCATCACCCAGTGTTCCCCCCTGCTACCATGCCAGCCTCACAGTTAAGGAATTCTTACACTCTCAGCATCCAAAGCTCTTGATGAGTTCTGTGGCAACATCCAGTATGTGTCTACACAACAGCAGATCCGGTACATCCACTGAAATTAGGAGTAGACCAAGGGAAAAACATCTTGGAAAGAAAACCAAGGTCACAACAGAAGACCCTCAGATGGTTGATCTACAGACTTTGAAAGTGACTGGAAAGAAGTCATTCTGCTAAATGACCAAATGAAGGCACACACAAGTACATACTAATGTGTGATACATGTGGATGCATGTATGTTCATGCAAAAATAAAAATAAAAGAATTTTTTCTTCACCATTTCAGCAGTTTTTTTCAAAAATCACAGAAATTTAGATTGTCAAGTACACTTTATTTAATCATCCTGCAATTACAAAGTCATATATATTAAAATCTAAAAGTCATTAATGTGGGTTCAGGTTGATAATAAGAATAAGAATCCAACTGAAGGAGTTCACATGATGTCTTACAGCTACATATGGTTAGAAACTGGGGTTTTCTGACAAAACTGTTACGGAATAATTATGGGATTAAAAAGCTGGAATAAGGTTATTTAAAAAAAATGGTGTAAGGTAATGTGAGCCAGAACTCTCAAAGTCCCTTAATAGCTGTTCTTAACTCAGTGTTAATACTTTATTTAACATAATGCGCTCTGCACTCTTTAAATTGTTAGCCTGGAACAGATGATTTATGTTGCTCTTGCATCCAAACAAGAATTAATGCCCTGATCCTATTTGACTGGAATTGTTAAGCACTTTTGTTCTCAGGCTTGTATCAGAATGATAATAAAAACATAAAATCAGCAAGCTTTTTAATGAATGTGGGGTTAATTTGAAGTGCCCTGATTTACAGATATTAGAGCAATGCTCTTTCAAGTATTTACTGAGGTGTTAGAAAGTTTGTGTTCACATTCATCTCAAACATTTAGTGTATTGCAGTTTCTTTGTTTCCAAAATATTAGAAGGTTGCAGTTAAGAAAGCTATTGGAACTGAGTATCTTTTTTAATTTTTTTTTACAAACAGAGATATCTTTCATCATAATTTGAGGGAATCACAAATGAATGCCAGAGGTAGTTATTTTGATCCTGTTCAGATCTTGGTTTTGTAGGCTTCTGTTGTTTTCCAGGTGTTGTTTTTCCTTCCCCTCCAATATTTTAATTTTATCTATTTCATGCCTGCATAATTTTTTTCTCATCTGCTTTAATTAGTCTTATTTATTAATCTTGGTACAAATGGATTTTTCTAGTGTAAAAGGCAATCAGTGCAAGCACAGTGACTGATGCAGTTACTTGCCAGGATTTCACTACAAGTGTGCAATATTATAGTCAACTGTAAGGATGACTTTCACTCCAGTTCTTTTTGGTTTAACTGCTGAAAAAAATGGGAGTACTGCCTTTTCTTTGCTGATTATTGTGCCTGTGGAGTTTTGCTGGCAAGAGCGGCAGACAGTCCCCTGTCCTGGTGCCGGTGGTTAGAGCTGTTCAAAGGAACTAACAAAGAGGTTCATCACAAGTTTGGTACCATTTCCAATTTTTATGAGAAAACCTTATGACCAGAATGTTCAGAGAAGCTAAGCTGTTTTTATGATCTGGTGTATAAAGCAAGGGTTATTTTCACCTTGGCATAGTTTTGACTTAATAGAACATCTGACGAGATGTACATAGAGTATTTAAGTGATTACATGCTTACATATATTCTGTCTAAAAATAAAGAAAAAGAAGGAAAGAAACACATATTCTTTCTAAAAAGAAAGAAAAAGAAGGGGAAAAATGCTAGCTAATGAATACTTGATGTGCACACAACTGAAACGAAGAAGGTGGAAATAACAGTTCAAGCCATGGCAATGAGAAATAACATTTTCTATGGGCACAGTAAAATGTAGAGCTCACCCATGGAAAATTTCAGTGAGAACCCTAAGTGGCATTGCTGAAACTGTCCTGAAAAAAAAATAAGAGGATTTCTAAAGCTGGTGGGATGAACATATACAGAGAGTCTGATGTTTTTTCCAAGGACTATTCAACTTCCCACGCTCTGCCAAACTTGTCTGAATATTCATTATAATGTGATTTCTTATGATTCTGAAGGTTGATATCCTACTTCAGCTTGACCATGAGTAAGAGAGAGATTGGTGACAATAAATATCCTACAATAGCACATTTAGCAAATTAGCAGAACTTTGGTCTGTTTGAATTTATAGTCTGATATAGTCCTTCCTATCTGGATTGATCCTTTCAGTCCTAAAATACGTACTATTTGTTTAACACTGCAGGAAAATGAGATTTCAGTTGGCAATTTGACCTTAATATCTGGGTATGAGAGGGTATTCGTTATAAAACAATGTAAACTGCTAGCAAATCTACAAAGCCCTTCATATATACAGTATATGTATAAAGCATTTCACTTCCTCCAAGTATGAAGTTCTTCAAATTTTTCAGTGGTTATCTCCTTACTTCTTCCTCAATCATTCAAAAATTGCTAGAGTTCTGTCTTGAGAGCTGAGAAATAAGGGAGAGATGAAACACCCACTTTTCACTTTTGTGTGTTCTTCAGTCATTAAATGCTTTATGTCGTGTGATGGGAAGAAATTATTTGGGAAAAGAGCTGATATTTTAGAACTACTGTGTCTCTTACTGACTTAATCTGGGTGATTTAGCTGTCTCAAACTGGGCTTTAAAAACTCTGGCAGTCCATAAACCCAAAGTTTCATCAGAGAAGTCCTGGAACAGCTAACAAATCATGCTATATGTATGTTACATCAAACAGCTCTGAAGCCCTGAAAGGACCAAGATCCAGAGACTCCATAAAGTCCCTTGAGACTTTTGCTATTGGTTGTACATGCAAAACAGTCATATACTCTGGAGATGAGAAGTAGAATGAAAGCCTGAGGAAATAGCATCCATTTCTGAAAATGTTACAATAAGTGACTTTGCCAAGGTCGTGTGGGAAATGGGAGTCAGACTATATAAATCTAAAGTTTTTAGTCAAGGCCCTCTAAAGCAGCCTTTCCTTTTTTCTTTTTTCTCTTTCAACTGGAGCTGCCACAACCCACATTTATATTCTAGATGTTGTCTAAAAGAAATGAGAAACGAATTTTCAAATTTTCTTTCTGTTGCACTGTCTGTTTATTACAGTGTTGTTGCACATAATGCCAGGATGTAAAATGATTCAGGGACTAATGTCTTCAGTCATAACGTGGGAAAACAGAGAAGCAGTTGGATAGTAATTTCTCACACTGTTCTGCCATGGCAGTTCTTTCTGCTGTGATTTAAGAAAGTGCAGGCAGTGGAAAAGGTTCCCTTTGAAAGTGTTTTAAATGTCAAATATAAGATTCATTTCTATACTGCTTTAATCCAAATGCCAGAGTTCTGAGCTAATCTATCAATCTGACTAGGACTTCATGCGTTTTACCTATCCAAACAGCTATCTCTTGAACTGCAAGTCCTGCTAACACAAATTCATAATACCAGCATATTTTTTAAGAAAAGGCTATCTTAATTTCTTTGTGAATGTGTGCTGTGGCATCCTCAGGCTCATTTAGCAGGGCTGTATGCGACAGGGCCTTGGATATAACTTGTTAGTAGCTGTGCCTGGTTGCTGTGTTGTGCCTGGTTGTTATACACTGGAACAACAGGCTGGGGAGACAGGAATGTGGGAGGGAAGAGACCCCAGAACTATTCCTGCAGTGGAAGTAAATGAGTAGTGTTAAGGATATTTCATATAGAGTTCCTAAGTCTAGATCTGATCACTGCTGTCATCAGATAAGGCCTCTGCCACAGGCACCCTGGAGCTGGCTTGGGTGCATAATCATCTGCTGATGCTCTGCTTGAAAGAGCAAGTCTCAGAAACTCGGTCAGCTCTGCCTGTGAGAGTGGATCAGCTGTTATTGAACAGTCTCTGTTCAGTCATTGCAAAGGAATATATACACTCCTGTAAAACATATGCTCTCCTTCAGCTCAAAGTAAAACTATTCTCAGCTTTTAGCCAGGAATTTAGACAGCTAATTTCCCTTTTGATACTAGGTCTTTTCTTCCAGAAGAAATTTACATTCATGTCCCATTTTTGGTCTTATTTTTCAGTCCTTTATTTGTGTGATTCTTCTAAATTTTTCCAATTATTTGACTCATTTATTTATGTATGCACATCAAAGTGCATACATAATGTATACATTACATGCATAGATTCATACATACATACATTCTAGTAGTACTTCTCTCATTACCAGATGCAGAGTTAATATCACTTATTTGCTTCTCCACAATGCCATCCTGTCTGGGCCATCAAGCTAGCACAGTTAGCCACTCAGTACACTTTTTTTCCCCTCTCCAGGGTGTTTAGCATCTTTTTTTCTGGGCTGCTGTTTTCCCATGTGATGTAAGGTCTAAGGTCTACCTTCTTTGATAGAAATTTCCTTAAAGGAGTTTCTGTGATGTTTTTTTATTGACTTGGCATATATATATAATTTATTTTTTTTCCAAGACAGATAATTGTGTACTTTTTAGATTTCAAGAGTGGAAGTTTCCACAGGAGGACAGTACCTTTCTGATCTGTGAAGAGTTTGGGGCAAAGAACTCAACAGCATGCAGTGGCTCAACCACAGAAATTGCTGTCTGACACTTAATTCTACTAAAGCTTAAAGGCTGTGCTACAGAGAGTCCATGTTTTCTAATGTAAAATAGAAAGAACTCATCACTGGAAAAGCTGTTCAGACATACAGCGATCACTTACCTGATTTTTTTTAAACCAAGAAATGACACAACCTTATGATTTACCTAATTCATAATGAGCAGATTATGGTTATTTAGCCACTCTCCTTCCAGGAAGGGCTGCTCACTGTTTTTGTATTGCAGGAAGGTAATTATATTTTGTGTGAGCCAAATTTTGAGTCACCAGCATGGTGATGGTAAGGAAAGATCTCAGCTGCATCTCACTGCACCAATCTGTCTCAATGCCTTTACTATGTCAACTTCTTCTTAGTAGCCATCTTCAAGCATGGATATCCAGGTGTGATTGTTTCTAGAAATGCTGTCAGGTAACAGAATTCCCTAAGGCTACATTTGTTAGGGCAGGCTGTGTAAAGCAAGCACTAACATCGGTTTCAGGAGTGACCTCTACAGTGCTCACTTTCTCCCATTTACTTCACAGATATGTTCTGTCTCTCAGACATCTTACTCATCAACCCCAAAGCTCTTGCAGTTGGCGTGGGGATTATTTCCACACAGGCCAATTTGTTTCAGGTAAGCCAAGCTGTTAAGGTACTGGTTAATGAAGACTGAGGTGAATCACCCAGACTGAAATTACATTGACCACTTGTGAACTGTGCCTTAGTTAAATTAAAAGAGTTTAAAATCCAAACTAGTGAAGTTAAAGTAGCTACAGTTTAAAATGGGGTCTATGGGGACTTCCATCCCAATATCAAGATCAGGCTCTCTTTTTGAAGAAGACAGTGGGACCAGAGACCAAACAACACTCTAGTCAGGAGCAGATGTGCTGTGCATGAACCTGTGGAGGTAAAATTAAAGAACATTTTCTTTAACAGGACCATGCATGTAAAATTACTCTTGGACAACTAATACCTTAGTTATTTGTTATTTTTTACAAGTGAAATCAAATAAAAAATTAATTAAATGTTCCCATCATCTTCAAGATTTTTTAATAAGCAAATGAAGTGCTTTTGCAAAAGGTCTATGTAGGCATGGTTAGAAGAGCAAGGGAGGGATCACATTATTGCGCAAGCTGATTGAAGTTTTCTTTTGACCATAATTAAAGTCAAAGAGCCAATCTGAATTTTATGTAGCAATTTTTCTTCATGGGAGATGTGTCATCCTTAAAAAGTAGGATGTGAAACACTGATCCTGTTAAATAACATGGAACATTTCAGATGACTCAGGAAAGTCAAATATTCATCCTGAGCACCTAGAGTCATATTATAATGTCTCTAGTACAAAATCCAAGATTAGACATTTGTTGAAGTCCTTATTTTTGCCAGTTAGGTTTGGCACTTGGGTTTGGAAGGGAGTGTAATACAGAGACTGATATTTATGTGGGTTTTGGAGTAGGAATAGGAGTAGTTTTCTTTTCATTGCCTTGTTATTTTTTAATCAATGTAAAAAAGGAGAACAGAGAGTTTTTAGAGTTCTGCACTCATTTTCCCTTGCTGCTGAGAATGACCTCTTATAGAAATGCTTACCCAGGTTTGAAACAAAATCACCAATAATCCAAATATTATCAGTATTGAGCAGGTATTAAGATTGTCAGTACAGAGCAACCATTAAGGTTTGTCTACTACCTTAGCTATCTAGCTTGAAAAGGCTTTTCTTGTTTTTCTTTTCTTTTTTTACTGTTTTTTAAACAAGGAGTTCTGTAAAACTAAATAGTAAGTGTAATTCTTGTGGTCAACAAAAATTAAGACTTGAAGCATATGAAATCTGGCAAGATGCAGCCTTCTGGTGGGATTTTTGTGTTCGTTGGTTGGTTTGGGTTTTTTTGCTGTTGTTGTTTTCTCTTAATGTGTAGTTTAAATGAAATATGATGTTTGGAGAGTCAGCTCTTCCTCTGGGAAATCTATGCAAATAGCAAGCATAGCCACATCTGAAATAGGGCTTTTGGGGAAAAAGAGGTGATGCTACTCATGACTTTGGAAAGGTAAAGAAGCAATCAGAAATACTTGATTTATTTTTTTTTTAACAGAGAAATTCTCTCAATGAAAAGCTAAACAAAATAGAATGGGTGAGTTTAAGGACCCAGGCCCTACCTGGTTGTATTTACTCACTTAAAGACCTCCACTGAGTAGGGCAAATATACTGCATCTAAATGGGCTCCTTTATGGAGTGTGGTCCTATTAGAAAGCAGTGTAATCTTTGGCAATGGCAGAAGGAATCCAAATTTCCTTTTTAACAGACAGGTTAATCAGTAGTAATTAAGAGGAAAAGTAGCAGACTAATAAAGTATACTTGTCACCAGTTGTCATCTTAGTGATCAATTCACACCTCCACCACAATAACATCGACCCTTCAATGCTCTAATGACCCTGAATCCCCAAAGTGACAAAAGGATTAGGGCAAAGATAATGCGCTGGAAAGGTGCTAATGAAGTGGTGGGATTACAAGATGAGTTTCACCCTTGATAGACAGCAAAAGGGAGTGTTCAGCCCCACTCCAGCTATGAGATTCACATGGATAAACTCTCATTGACTTCCACTTCCAGTCAGGATCAGGACCTTAATTTAATTAATTAGGGTTTTTAATTTCTTAGTTAAATTTGAAACATGCATTTTTGTGTTTTCTGAAAGTAGCAGATATTTCTTAGGTAATTAACTTTACTCTCCTGTTGTTTTTCAACTTGTCTCTGCAAGTTGTATATTGCAGACATTTGTGTTTGTATAATTTTAATTTTGTGCAATTAGTTTTACAGGGATTTAATTTTTTTTGTTTGTAGAATGAACACAATTGCTTTTTCATGTTTTAAAAAATGAGAAACAGTATGTTATTAGAGTTTATAAAAATGGTGTCACCTTCTTGCTCAGCATTACAAGTGAATGAATAGACAGACAGATAAAGTATGGTAATAGCATTTTGAGGTGCTAATAGAGAAATGGCATTCTAGTAGATGTTGCTGAAAATACATATTTTAAAATGACCACAATTTTTAACATATAATAAAAGTAGTAAATAAACATGTTCATTAAATGCCACCTGTCTCTTGAACTATATCTGTAACCCATTTCAAAATAATAGGTTGATATTAAAGATGGGGAAAAGGGTACAACAGGCATTTGTGGTATTTTAAGCCTCAGTCTTCATTAGATGTTACTCAGTACTTCGTTGTAGCTAATTAACTTGTATATTGAAAACCCTTTAGAATGATTTGATACAGGGAGATGTGGGAATACATCGTGCTGGGATTAACACATTTATATTGCTGTAGCTGTGTGCCTGCTGTTTGGGTGCAGGGGGAGATAACCATTTGCAAATTTAGCTGTATTAGGATCATTTTCAAGTGGTATAAATTCTATTGCTGGCAATTTGAACAAAACCTGCTTGACTTCAGTGGGAGATGTACAGATAGTTTGCTGCTGCACATTCTAGTGCCAGATTCTGCCTTGAAAGTTTAGTCTTGAGAAGGTTTATTTGTTTTAGTTATCTTGTGATTTGTGTGTGAGTGGGGAGAAATAAAGAAGTTTCAAAATTCTGACATTAGAAAGTTGTATTTTGTAACAAGATGTTGCAACTTCCTTGATAATCAAAATGAAATTTTAAATACGTCTGTGTTGTGCCCTCTGTTTCTCTCAAGATTTTGAATTTCCTGGTTTCTAGCTTTATAGTTAAGCACTCAAAAACTAGCTGACCATGCTGGAACAATTTTTCCTGTTGGGTACTTTACATCATACTGTACTATTCTTAAGTCTGTAAAATATTGCATGTGTGCTAATTAATTAACTCTTCATAGAAAGCTTAACTTTGTGTGGAAAATTCGCTCAAAACTGAGTTTTTTCCCAAATTTCAGGAGTAAAAAATGAAAACTGATTGTAATGCAGAGCACAGGTGTGAACTTCCCTCGGCTGAACACAAGCCAAGGAACATGGCTCAGGCATTTATGAAAAAAGTCATGCCTGACATGTTTCAGCACCAGTAGTGCATCCATGAAGCAGCAGGAACTTGAACCAGGAATCAATGACATCTTCTAGCACATCACATGACACTTCTTTTTAATTACCTAAATTACTTTACGATGCATTTAGAGTTACTCATAAAAACAAAGTAATTTCTGTTCCAGACCTTAGCCTAAGCTTGTAGTACTAACTTTAGGGCTGTTGCCATGGTGTGTTACTTCCTTACACTTTTTGAGATAAATGGATTCACGAAACACGTTCTGTACAAGCTGCAGAAGAGTTCTTGGAGAGAACTGACTTTTTGCCATTGTGAGCTAGGGACAGAAGACAGCTGATGGTCCAGCCTAGGAGATGAAGGTAGTAGTGTTGATCCACACATCAACACACTCTTAGGGAAGTAAATTCTGAACTGCAGGAGTTTACTGTGGGCTTTTTTCATACAAGGTGAGATCAGATCCTATAATTTGAGTTCATTACATGCCAAATATGAGATAGGCAGCATATAAAGGTGAATATCTTTATTGCAGAAATATGGTCTGAATTTAATATTCTATATTCATACATGGGACCCTGTAATTTTGTGTTACAAGACAGATTTGATCTTTCTTTACAGTTGCAATACATTGGGGTAGAGGTACTTTTAATTTCACTTTGATATAGTAGGGTGAGCCATTTTTCAAACAGTATGTTCAGCCAGTCTTTTATTTATTATTTCTTTTTATGCTTAACAGATTGCCTATTCAAAATGGAAGAGCATGAGCACTGTTGCCTCGTCAGTCACCTTGCTGTGAAGTTGCAATGTAGCAAATGGCTAATGTATGCATACATGTGGGCACTGTTTTAACCCACATTTCACACTGCCATAATCGATTCGTTGGTTTTGAAGAACAAAACAAAAACAACCTCCCTCTCCCAGCTGCAGCAGGCGAGAGTTAGGACATATGCTGGTGTGAAAGGGGGAGTAGGGCTGGAGACTCCTGCCGAAAACATCAGAACAAAGGGAGTGCAATCGCCTTGGCAAGGCATGGGATGACTTAAATACCCCATTGTATGAAATATGAATAGGTTGGCATTGTGAATTGCAGCGTGGGGGGCTGCTCTGTGCTGCTGATTAGCCACACAATAATCCAGATTACATGGGGGAAGAGCTAAGGTAAATAAGGCCAGCCTTCTGCCACCTCCTCCACAGGGCTAGCAGCAGGCTGGCTTCTGGGAGCTGGAAGGGGCTGGGATAGAGGAGAAGGTGAGTGAAGATTCAGACAAGTCCTGTGGATAACAAAAATAAGGATTTCAAGGGTAACAGGGTTAAAGTGTCTTTCTGGTCAAGTGATGTATGGGCATTGTTCCCTGCTACCACGCAATGTACAAGGAAACTACTTAGTCAAAAAGAGACCTTGTATCCTCTCTGTTGTCACTTTCTCCTCTTAGGCTTAAGGGACAGCCACTGGGTGATGATCACAAAGACTGTGGCAGGAGCAATTTGTGTCCTGCAATCTTCTCTCCCCTCCACAATCTTTTGCACAGATTAATTCTCCCCTCCCTTCTCACCATGCAGCTCTTACAGCCATGGGGTAGCACAGTGAAAATCGTGTTTATCCAACCCAGGGCAGCTCAAGGAGAGATTATTTCCCTATGCTGGAGTTTTAAGGTACATATAATCAGCTGTGATTCAAAATAAATTCCCATCTATATTATCTCAGCTTCAAATGAGACTCAATATGCACATGTTCACAGTATGAACTGTATAATGTGAAATATGTGTGTATATGTTATGGATTTCAGAGTGTCCAGCAGTTCCACTTGTTACTGAATCACAGAATTATAGAATATGCTGAGCTAAAAGGGATCCACAAGAATCATTAAATCCAGCTCGTGGTCCTGCACAGCCCCGTGCCCAAGAGTCACACAATGTGCCCAAGAGCATTGCCCTCTTTCAGGCTTGGTGCTGCAACCACTTCCCTGGGGAGCCTGCTCCAGTGCCCAAACACCCTGTGGGGAAAGAACCTTTTTCTAATATCCAACCTAACCCTTCCCTGACACAACTTCAGGCCATTCCCTTGGATCCTGTCACTGGTCACCACAGAGAAGAGATCAGTGCCTGCCCCTACTCTTCCCATCACGTGGAAGCTGTAATTGCAATGAGGTCTCACCTCAGTCTCCCCTTCTCCAGGCTGAACAGACCAAGTGACCTCAGCTGCTCCTCATACGTCTTTGCCTCAAGGCCCTTCACCATCTTTGTTACCCTCCTTTGGATGTTCTCTAGTAGCTTAATATCTTTTTTATATTGTGGCACCCAAAACTGCCCCCAGCACTGGAGGTGAGGCTGCCCCAGCTGAGAGCAGAGCAGGACAATCCCCTCCCTTGCCTGCCTGGCCATGCTGTGCCTGATGCCCCCCAGGACAGGGTTGGCCCTCCTGGCTGCCAGGGCACTGCTGGCTCATGTTTAGCTTGCCACTGACCAGGACCCCTAGGTCCCTTTCCGTGGGGCTGCTTTCCAGCCTCTCATTCCCCAGTCTGTCTGTACATCCAGCGTTGTTCCGTCCAAGGTGCAGGATCCAGCACTTTCCCTTGCTGAACTTCATGTATTTGGGAATTCCCTATCTCCAATTTGTCAAAGTATCTCATCTCTGCCTTCCAGGGAGTTCAACAGCTCCTCCTACTTTTGAATCCTCTGTGAACTTGCTCAATGTCCCTTCTAGTCCTGCATCCAAGTAATTTATGAAGATGCTGAAGAGCACAGGGCTGAGGATGGAGCCCTGTGGAACCCCACTAGTGACAGAATTCCCAGACAGTGAATGTCACCCCATTCGCCATAACTCCTTGTGCCTGACCCATGAGCCAGTTGCTATACATGTAGACTTAAGCAGTCTTAAAAGTGAAGATATTTTTGCCTCAAAGAAGCTGTATCTTATTCTAGATTCTCAGTTGTAGAGGCTGCTAATGTTTGTGTGTTTTGTAGCATCCCTTACAATAGTAATCTCCATCTCTTTTTCAGAATCATAGAATTGCTAAATTGGAAAAGATTATCAAGTCTAATATTAACCCAGCACCACCGTGTTCACTACTAAACCACATCTCCAAGTGCCACATCCACACATCTTTTGAACACTTCCAAGGATGGCGATACCACCACTTCCCTGGGCAGTTTGTTTCAGTGCCTGATCACCCCTTCACTGAAAAAAAAAGTCTGTAATATCCAATATAAGCTTCCCTTGGTGGAGCTTGAGGCCATTTCCCCTCGTCCTGTCGCTTGTCACCTGAGAGAAGAGACCAGCCCCCACCCTGCTACAACCTCTTTTTGGGTAGTTGTAGAGTGCAAGAAGGCTCCCCCTATCCTCCAGAGAATTTAACTGGAGATGCTGTGGGATCTCCCAGCTCATTGCAAAGGTACTGTCAGTGTATAAATAAAGACACAACATCCTTGCAGGGAGGAGCCTTTGCACCAGGAGCTCTTTGACGCAAATGATGTTCTCACCTGCAAGGCAGTCAAAAAACATCAGGGCTCCCAAAGGAGACCCCAGCTCCCTAGGTGTTTTTAGGGAAATTTTGATGTCTATAGGTCACAGAAAATATTTAAGTGGATTAAACTGAGACCTGGTTTTCCCTAGAATGGAAAAGAATCAGTTTGAGGCAATAACTGGAAACATTGTTTAAAACAAGGGGAAAGGGGCGGTTTGACTTTTGTGATTTTCTTTCTTCTTAGTTTCAGGTGACCTACTAACAAAATTCAGCACAAGTTTATGAATAGTTTGTCTTGTCCCAAATTTGCATTCTTCCCTAAATAAAACAGCTAGAAATTTTTGCCCAAGACTAACTTGTACAACTACATTGAGATTATCAGTTAATGGCAAAACAGATTAAGAAACCTATTGAATAAGAATGGTAACTCTTAGGTATTTAATGGATTTTTATTCATATATATGCAAATAGTTATTAAAATCTTAACAGATTTCAGAGAAAAAGGTGCAACATTCCCTTTTGCTTTGATGCACAGTTGGAAGTATAAAATAAATCTCATATCCTGCCTCACTGCTGCAGAGATCAAACAATTGAAGTACGAAGAAAAACCCCAAACCCAAAGTAAAAAAACACCCAGTAGAACTTAAAAAAAATAGCTGAAGATGTATTTCTTTTAGCAGTGCATATTTTAAATCTTTATATTTCTAAATGTTGGAGAGCCACCCCCAGCCCCCCCAAATATAATCTCACAAAATTTATTCCCCGACCATCAAATAGAGTGCTTGTTGTACCTTGCCAAAAGTCTTGGGGACTGTGAGGTCCTTGCTGTGCTGCAAGCCAATTTGGCTAATTGCACCATTTTATATAATCTAAATATCTCATATTTTTCACTTTATGCCATAATCTGCTGAGCATTTTGACTTTGTCGAGTTATATGGCATTTGTGTTTCACTCAGGGTTGGGTTTGTACCTATGTATGTGTTTTGTACTGAAGGCGCAACCCCTCAGAGAACTTGTGTTTTCTAATGCTGTATTTCCTTATATTTTGGGTTTGAAAAGACATCTTGAATGTATTGAAATTTATTGATGGTTTCTGGTGAAGTCAAATGAAAAGTTCCTGTTTTATGGCCATTCTTTATTTGAAGATTTTTTTTTTCTTTCCTCAAAACTGTCTCTATTTGCAATCTCTGGATGTCTAGAGCTTTGTGTATGGGCACTTCTTGTTACCTTTATCAAATTCAATCAGAACAGTTCAGTGGGACAGAATGGTTTGTAAAAGCTTTATGTTGCCTAAAAATGGTGCAGTTTTTTTATCACATCCTTAATTTTAATTTGATTTTTATATTGTGAAATTTTGTACGCTCTTCTGGTTTGACATATAGTTCCACCAGTTATCCAAAGATCTGCACTGTTATTGGACCTATAAGCTCAGTTCAGATCTTTTTATTGTCTTAAAATCTAATCCTCTACAGTATTGTTTTGACTATTTGACTATTGTGTTTGTGTGCTCAGGAGCGGTCCGGCAAGCCAACCATATGTAGGTAGCATGCCAAATAATGGGAGAGAAACTTCCTAGGCAGGTTTCTTTCCAGTGACCTGTTTGTTGTTTAGGACATGCAGAGATTATTGATTGAACAGCAAGAAGGAAGGATGAATTGATCTGATAGTGAAATGATGCATTTTTTGCTGAGCAGGGGATTTTTCTGGCAGAGAAGGAACAAATTGACTAATTGCTTAATTGAAGGAGAGAATTGACTGGAAGAGGCAGTGAGAATTTGATGAATGTCAGCTGCAGGAAAGAAGGATTCTTCAAATATATATATGCATAAACATTTATTTATTTCTTCATTTGTCTGCCTTTTACTTGATGTGTAATAGAGATGGGTGGCTTTAACTCTTTTTGACAAGATGGGTAGGCTGATTTTGTGTGAAACTTTTTCTCTTTTTAAAGATGGCTGAAAATGCTCCTTCATTGAAGTCTGAAAAAGTTTGTTGCTGCTGTTTTTTTCCTAAAACTGTGCCTTCAGTTTCAGTTTATTAAGTCTACAAGTGTATGTGTACATTCTTTTTCACCAGCTGCAATTGCCTAATACTGGCCTGGGCTTTAAAGCATGTTAGGCGCCTAACTTCTATGGGAAACAATATGAATGAATGATTTTTCAATGATTTCCTTTTTTCCTTTAAATAGTCTACCAAATTTCTCTAGGCAACTCTCTGTATTGGTAGGACCAAAGCTGCTCCCATAAGTACAGTCATTGGTCTTTTACCCTTTGGAGAGGGGACCAGGTTTTGTTCTGTTTTGCTGGTACAGCAGTGGTCTTATCTATAGTGATGGCTTCTAAGTGCCACAGTAATTAAAAAAAATAATAAAAGTGATACTAACAACACTCTTACTGGTAGTAATAAATAGTTATATATCGGTGCTACTTACATATAATTAATCCAATGCTTAATTTAACTTCTAATTAATTTAGAATTAATTTCCTAATTTCTCTCTGGATGAGGTTGCTATAATCTTCATATGGTGCTTTTAGGAGACCAGAAGGGCTTTCATTCCCATTTTACAGGAATGACATTGAAGGCATTCAAAACTGTCTTCTGAGTACTCTTAAGTCTTAGAGCGTCCTCAAAGAAGTTTCTGTCCTCTGTTTGGGAAGACTGTGTTTGTAATGGGGTTAAGGAAGGAGCTTATTCAGGAAATTTTCTGTGTTGTGGGGCAGCAATGGCAGAGTCCTCAGGGATCAGTGTGGTTATTGGAGCTCAGTCTTGCAATGTTACAATAATTTCCCTCTTGCAATGATATCACCGTGGGGATTGTGTGGAAACTGAAGGCTAGGTACTGATCTGACTTGTGAAGAAACTGTGTCTGTCCTCCTCCTCTCCGTACCCTTCCAGACTGTTCAGATGTGCCGTGGCCTTATTTTCATCATCATTAGGAAAGATTCAGCTGCATTTACAGCAGGGATATTGTAGGAACAAGCTCTGTGAAGAAATAATAGTAGAGATTTTAAACTCCCAAGAGAAGACGGAAGGACCTTTAATTAGCAAATAATAGGTTTAGCCCACAAACTACTCACAAA
Source organism: Geospiza fortis (assembly GCF_000277835.1). Taxonomy (NCBI): domain Eukaryota; kingdom Metazoa; phylum Chordata; class Aves; order Passeriformes; family Thraupidae; genus Geospiza; species Geospiza fortis. The sequence goes on along the minus strand of NW_005054376.1, from coordinate 2,561,821 downwards.
AAAAAAAGTCATCAGGCATCAGAAAGGAAGGGGATAAGTCTCCAAATAATTTACACATAAAAAGAATTCTTGTTTGTGTCTGGGAATTGCTTTATTTTAAAATACATTTGCTATTTTAAAAGATAAAGAAACAGCTTTGCTTGAAGTCACTCATCTCAGACAGTGACACTTAACACTTGTATGTTGTTGAAGAAACACCAGAAGTAGGTAACTTGGGGGAAGGGTGTTTGGGGCAGTTTTTGCAGCTGGAAAATATTCTCAAACTTGAATTCTTAATGGGAAAATTATAAACACACCAGAGCTGAACAAATATTTCAGCTTGAATAATTTATATGACAATACCCCTCATAATAGCAGACTTCTGCAGTTCTGTGGGATGGCCAGCACTGATTGACTGATGGAGGAGTGGTGTCACCATCACACGATAACCTTTGCTCTGTCTTGCACCAGCTGGGATATCACCTTGAAGGGAGCCAATGCATCATTCTGCTAAACAAAATATAACAGCTGGCTTTTTCCATAAAACAAAAGAATTTGATTGAAGGATGATTTTTCTCCATCTTCCTCCCTTATAACTTAGAAAATTTTCCCTTGTAGAAAGTGGAACCTTAGAAAGTTTCCCAAAAAATCAAAGGCTTGGCCACAGATTGGCTGTTAAATGTGCACTGTGTGCTTGTCAGAGATGCTCTAAGTGGTGCTGAAGCTGACAGGACACAAGCAGGAGCTGACAGCTTCACTCCAGTTTCAGCTGATTAAGGGCTGCAGGGGCCTGGGGCCCCCGTCTAGGAAAGAGGACCTCTGCAAATTCACCAGAGCAATTCCAGGCTGCACATTTTGTATCAGCTGGCTCAGGGTAGGCCAGGTATTGCACTCAGTAATCAACTTCTGCCTCCAGTTTTGGAGTGTTTGAGAACAGAAGAAAAGTTAAAAATGTAAATGACGATTACCTTATATTATGTGTGATAGATCAGAGTGTAAAATGTAAAAATTGCATATGTGTGTACATTTAGAGCCATTGTGGCTCTAAAGCATGACTGAAATCTTGAGGCTGGGTCCTCTCACAGTCTTCTCCCCATTCCCATACTTATCATGCATATTGATCTCCTGCAGGCTGAGCATGCTGGCTGCTGCTTGGGAGCTCTTCCCAAGACCCTGTAGCCAAGGTGTTCAAGCATAACTAGGGATCCAGCAGGATCTAACCAGAACCATTTAAAAAATAAAGAAATTATCAGGGTCAAAGAGTGCTTGGCACTGTCTGGAAACAAGAGAGAGATCTCAGCTCCTGCTTTTCTGAATGTTCTCCTTTATAATTTCCAACTCCTAGCAAATGTGCAGTGCTTGTGGATGCTGTATATACTTTGTGCTTTAGCCTATGCTGAATGAACATCTAATTGGGAAAATCTTTTCCTCTCTATTTCTTTACCAATCAGTTCTTTCATGGTGGTGTTTTTCTTATTCCTTCACTAATGCAAAGAGAACATCCCAAATGAATATCCCCTGCCAAACATGGATAATAAAATACCATTTGAAAATGGTATTTCAAAAATACCATTTTAAAGTTTTATTTTACCAAAATAAATAGAGAATTTTCCTTGCATTATTTCTTTCAGGACCTTTCTGTTAAGCAAGACAACCACATCTCACCCATCTTCCCTAATTTTAAATTTCTTTATTAGCACCAGAAGTCATAGTCTTAAAACTGCTGATTAAAAACTTCATACAATCTCTGGAACACTTTGGCAAGCTAATTTTTAAAACAACTGAAAATAAAGCAGAACTTGTGTCTTAATAATCAGAACTGCAGGTACAAAATATAGCAAGTCAAGTAACAGACATTTGTTAGCTTTTTTTACATTAATCCATTAATATATTTTTAGAAACGCTAAATATTTAAAGCTCCAGACTGAGAGCTATTCTTAGGGTGATTTTTTCCCTTAAGTTGAGCTCAGGTAATACTTTTGATCTCCATTTCCACTCGCCTAACTGGAAATTAATTTTTCACAGGTGGATATTTGCTGAGAGGAAGACACAGAGGATATGCCTCCAAATAAAAGGAATTAAGGAAATATATTTGTATTGATCTCTCAGTTGTTTATAAAAAATTTAGAAAACTGTTGAACAGTGTACCAGTATATTAACAGAACCTTTCTACCAGTCCTCTTTTATCAGTTTTTAAAGGAAGACAGAAATACCTGTAGGTTTTGAGACTTCAGAACTCAAGAAATTTGATAATTACCTACACTGAGCAATAAGAACACTATATAGGCATATTTCATATGTGTAGCTGTATGTATGTGTCTGCATTTTTTTAATATACATGCATACAGTTATTATTTAAGTACAATACATATATGTGTATACATATACATAATATGTATACATATATATATAAAATATGTATATATTATATATATATTAGATATGTATAAATTATTATTTGCCCTGCATGCAAACATGCATACACATACATGCATTCTCTTAATCTACTTTTCTCCCAGTCTTCTTTGAGCCTACCTTTCTTCATTTCAAATCACTTTTTGGCTCATTTAAGGCTCTGCTAGACCCATTAAATTTTGCCTCAGATGGTATATTATACTTGCTTTAAATTAAAGGGTTTTTCTTAAACATGACATAATAATTTTGAGATAATAGAGAAGACAGATAATACAAAGATATTACAAAGCAATAACAAGAGGATATAATTTCTATTACTTGAATAGTTTATTAAAAAAATAATAAAAATATATACAAATTAGAATCCTCACATTAAAATGTGTCTACTTCTGAAGGGATGTTCTGATGTTTTGAACAGGATTTGGACTGCCAATAAAGAGGATAAGAGTATGCTTGTAAAGAGACCAGGAACGAGAGCCTGGGAAATCAAATGTGCTCTGCAGAAGTAGTTCATTTTGCATAATTTATTTTAAATATGGATCCTCTCTGGTGTGTAAGTACTCCCTCCCTCACCACCCTCACCCCCACTCTTTTCTTTAAAAAATAGGAATTTCTCTGCTGCTTGTGTTCCAATATTCCAGTTCAAATAGTGTGCCTGCTGGTTGCTCAGCACTTGTGTACTTGACTGCTTTCTGCTGAGGAGCTTACTTGCCAGTAATCTAGATTTATGGTAAGTCTACCCTTTCCCTTCATCTACGAGGTCCAGGGACATTTGGGTAGCCAATCTGCCCTTAAATATGTCTCTGAGGAAATGGTGCTAATTAGTATTGGAATTTACAACCTTTCATTTTATTGACTTGTCCTGCTTTCTTCGATAATTAACTAATGAGTAAAGTAATGAGCTATGTTAGTCAGTCATGATGTTCAATTAAACAGCAAATCAATTATTGAAAATAGTTTCGGACAGCTCTGGTGTCGTCACGGGGAGTGTGTGTGCGTATGTGTGTGTGCACATGTGCTTTAAATGCATGCCCTAAATGTGGCAGTGTCCCTCCCTGGAGGGCACCTGGCTCCTGGAGGGCTCTGTGGTCATAGCTGAACCAGACCAGTGGTCCCTCTTGCTTGCCCTGCCCATGGTCTGCTCAGCTGCACTACACAGCACCCTGATGCTGCACCTCGACAGGCTGACCTTGTCTGTAAGGGGTTCCCAAACCCTGAGAAAGATGATTACTGTAAATTAGGGAGCGCTTTTCCCAATGGCAAGATTGAATGTTACAAAAGAGGTGTGCCTGTTCACTGGTGCCTCTGCCTCTTTTTTGGCACGTGCAATGTTTCCCCCTGGTGAGCAGGGTCACCTGTCGCAGAGCTCAGCATTACAGCAGCAGGGACTAACACACAAAAATGCGTCCTCAAAGCCTTACCTCTCTTTTGGCCACAGCAAATACCCATGAACAACAGAGAGGCTGGCAGGGAGTTCAGGATTTTTCCCTTTTGAAGGCTTTGCATACCAGCCTGAGCTGCATCTGTCCATGGGAAGATGTTTCCAGAGCCATCATGTCATGAGTCTCCCTCATCAAACCTGAGGAAGTGCTGCAAACACACTCCTGTGTGGCCGGTGGCAGGTCAGGTCACAGTTTGCTGGGGCAAATCCATGACCTTGGGCCTGGTACATCTGTCTGTCTGTACAGCTCAGACAACTTCATTTGGCATGGGCTGGGTAAAGACCTGTGTTGTCAGGATGAGAAACAGGCATTCATTATTTCCCTAATATGGTGAGTTCAGTTATGTCTAGGAAATGAAAAGGGCAAAGAAGGGTGTAGCTGGCATCATCATTCACTAACTTGCTAGCTCTTTAGGTCTAATTATTCTTCCAATGGAACTTTTACCCTTCCTGTTTCCTTCAGGTCTTTTGCTTCATCTTCTCTTCCACACGAGCTGGTAGCACAGTTGCACCTGCTACCCACAACTATTCAGGCTTTCACAGTCACCTTCCTGGCGCCCACTTTAGTTCTGTGTTTGGTTATAGAGTGTACCACAGCACCCAGCAAGCAAATCTGTCCTGAAACTTTAGAAGTTTGGGAACAATTTTAACTGTCCTGTGCTCCACTGACACAAATAAATTTTGACTTGCCCTGTCAAAACACCACTTCATTACGGACAGCAGCGGCTTTTAGAGAGGACAGTAATATTGTATATATTGCATTAAGCAAAAAAAAAAATATATATTGAGGTCATTAGATGGAAAGTTTGGGTTGGGATTAAAATTTTATCCTAATATCATTCAGATATGCTACCAGAAAGAACATTCTGGCACAGCTCTGTTTGAGTAGCAAAGCAGCACAAATAGTGCCATGCCACGCTCATAGGCTTTCTAGTCATAGAAAATATTATTTATTAATAATAATAGCCATCTTATGATGTTTTTTCTCCACTTATGATGTTTTTTCTCCAAGACAGTGAGCAGGCAGAAAGCTCCCCCTTGCCTTTCAAATTCAGAAGGACAAGCAGGCCAGTGAGGAAGCTGCATAAATACAGAGAGAGGAGACTAAACGCATTGGCCTTAGCCATCCAATTGAATCATGATTCATTAGAGAAACAGCAAGCCAAAAGAAATCAAAGACAGTTCAAAAAAGGCAACATAAAGTTTTCATTTCCAAACAGTTTTAATTCACTGTTTATGCTCTTTACTGAGAATATGCAAGGAACACAAACATTCCCATATGATTTAAATTACAATTTACATATGAATTACATTAGAAATATGAGCTACACTAAAGAGATAATTAGTGCTGTCCTGGGTTATGTGAGCACAAACAAAATTAAATAAGAACAATTTCAAAGCCAAGTTTTGCTTTGCCTTTTCAACTAAGCTGGTTTAATCAGTGATAATGACTGAAATAAATCCACTATATATAAAACAACGCACAACATACCATACTGTGTGAAATGTCATTATTACATCCCGTGCCTTGGTAAATCTCACAGTCAAAAAGGAATACAACATCTCTGGTAGGATGCTGCACAAAATTTGCTACTGCTGGGTGTCCAGCACTGGAGGTGATGGTCCCTAGGGCTTGCAAGGAAGCAAGACCCACAGCAGGCCAGCATCACTGCACAGCATCACAGAGAAAGTAACAGGGAGGGGAGGGCTGTGAGGGTGTGTGACCGGGATTTTTTTAACATGACATATGAATGAGAAAGAGCTACCACAGGAAAAAAAACTGCCAATGTTAGCAGAGAGCAATGAGAGGGAGTGGAGCAGGAGAATCAGGGGGAGGAGAGGGGAGACGGGGGAAGAAGAGGAGAAAGTGAGAAGGATAAAAAATACCACACAGAAGCGAACTACCTGAGCATCAGTGCCTCAGCCCCTAAACAGAGCTATGGTTTATGACTACCTTGCCTAATGAGCTAAACTCTGGTGACCATAAAACTGAAATATAATTATGACATTAAAGATGCCTATATTTGAACTTAATTATTAATTAATTTAATGAGAGAATAGGAGGTTGTAAAATTGCTAATTAAACAGCTCTGTAAAACTGCAGACGGCAGAGGATTTACCAAATGATGAATCCCACAACAGTATTTGGGATATATCAATATTCTATGAATATACAGTATGCCAGAGGTACTGGCTAGTACGCTACTCACAGATAAGCCGATGTGACAGGCATACAGAGTGAAAGAAAATGAAGGACATAAAATTCTGGATGACAACAACCTTGAAGACGGTCTCTGCCCCCACCTCTGCGGCAATTTCTGAAATCAGTTAAATAAACTCAGAAATGCAGGATAAAAATCAATCTTACCATCGCAAATGTGAATAAATTGGCTTGAAGCACAGGACCCACCTGTGGTCTTTAGGCACCGTGGTGCTGTGTCGCTCTCTGCTCGTGAGCGGGAATGGCCAGAGAGAATCTGGACTTAAGTGCAACAGAAAGGGAGGGATGCAGCATGAGTGAGAGTGTGTGTGTATGTGTGTGTGCATGATTGCAAGTGAAAGAGAAGCTGAGCAAGAGCAAAAAATAACTGTCCCCGTGTGATTAGTGAAATTAAACTCAAGTGAACCTTCAGGGGCTGAATTCGAACCTACAGGGGACAATTTTAGAGATTCCCACATTGCAGTATCAACATGTGAGGAATTTTACTGTAAGATTTGAGTGGCAATGCCATTTGGATGACATTCATTTAAAAATGCAGGGCAGGGGTGCAGGGAAATGCTTTCCTTTAGCATTGAATCTAATTCAAGGACCATCAAAAGAAAATGCGCTGGGGTATCTAGCCCTGCATATCTCTAAATGTCAGTCAGGACTAATTACTGGGATAAAAGTAAAACAAAAAATTCAAATATCCTTTTTGTAGGAAACAATTAAACACCTCTGGGCAGTGTAACAGAAACCATGAATAACACTAGGTTAACTGTAGGAGGTACATTTTAATATTTGCATGAATACTTAGAACTGTTGCCTTTTATATCTGCTATGTGGCATAGCTTTTCCTTTATGTATTTTGATTTTTAAATTCACAGAATTCACAGAATATTTTGGTTTTTAAACGCCCTGTTGACAGCCACAAGAAGGAATTTAACAAACAATACCAAGAAAATTGTGTGGGAGGAGACTTGCCTTTCATTCTAAGAGAAACAATACAGTCATCACAGTAACATCTCCCACTTCTGGAAAATTAATGGATGATCTTGAGAACAAGGACAGGAGTTGTATTCTTAAGTCCTTTGGCAGTTCTAAAGAAGCTACATAAACTTTCAGTACCTCAGTTTCTACTTTCTAAGCTAGGAATAAGAACAGTTTTGTGACATTTGTCACTCATGTTTCAGAACAGTAAATGGAAGCTTGCACATAATTTCTGAGTGATCTCTAGAAGTTGTTCTGTATTGACTGGTTTGGGAAAAGACTTTAGAAGTGTCACTTCTTACCCTCCTTTTTTTTTTTTTTTTTAATGTCCATCTGTCTGTATGAACAAGGTAATTTAAAGCAGCTATGAACTTCACATGATAGTCTTGTTACCTTGTCTCAAATACTGACACAGTTTTCAGTCTCTTGATGCTCAGAAACATCACTGGTGGGTTTTGTATGAGGATTTGCAGCTGAAAGAGCTGCTGCTTTAAAAAATCTCGATCCCAATTTAGAAAACTACTCTGGCTGGTTTCTATCTTATAATATGTGCAATTAATAAATATGAAAGCTTCTATGCATTTATTATCGTTGTATCATGCCCTGCAGTTTTATAGATCCAATTTTTCAAAAAGTGACTTCATCTACCAGAAATAAAACCAGACAGACTTCTTCTATTGTACAGTCAGCTATTGAACCTGCCCCTTGACTGGAGGCTTTTGTGAGATCTGGACTGTGTTCTTACCCAGTTTTCAAGCCCAACAAAACAGGCAATGAAATAAAAGAGGTGGGTTTACAGTAAAAAGGAAATTCCAGATGGCTCATCATCACCACATTGCAGGTTACACATGTAGAGCATCAAAGAAATCTCCACCAGAACTATGCCATGGTTAACTTTATTACAGGTAGGTCTCACTCTTTGCTACAGAAACTCAACCTGCAGCAGATTGGCTGACTTGAAACAGAAAAAGAAAGGCACAAAATCTGGGGATGCCATTCCCTCCAAGTTCCCTTGATGCAACCATTGTAGCAGCTCCCTTTGAGACAGAAATATTTGAGAAAGGGTAAACAGTTAGTTATTGTCCAGACAAAATTTGGTTGATGTTTTCTGTGATACTTGCTGCCTTCCAGTTATGAGGAAATTGACAGAGACCACCTCATTGTAAGGAACATGAAAGGTCCAGCTGATAGCTCTGAATCTGAAGACCATGGTCATCTTTGTCAGACTGGTCACTGCAGACTCTGGGAGAAAATTATTTTGTCTCATTTCTCTGCTGTGAGTGCTGGGGGTTGGTCACTGTTGTCTGACAGTGATTTTAGGCTTAGCAGGGGCAGGGATCTCTCTGGTATCAGCAGCCATGGTAGCAATGCTGCTCCCAGCCTTGTGTCACCCATCACCCTAAAGTGGGTCACAGCTTGAAAACCTCTGGGATTGCACAGTCTTTAAATGCTATGGGGGAAATCCAGCTGTGGCCCAGAGCTAAACCGTGTAGCTGACAGGGGTGCCTGTCAAGCTTGATTACCAGGAGAGAGCTCCAAAGTGAGAGGAGCTGTGATGAACCATCACTGGTACTGCAAGCCTGTGTCAGAGTCTCACTGTGATACATGTGAAAAGTTTACAAACCCAAAGCTTTCATTGATCTGATTTAATTCCTAAGGATTTAAATTGTTTGTTTAATAATGATTTAAATCTTCAAGGAGGTTTACTTGGTTTAAGTTATCTTCTGCTTTTGTTTGCATCTGTCCTTTTTGTGCCCTTTAGAAAGCTTTCCCTTTTTTGATTGGTTGGTAAGCTGTAAAATATGTGACTAAATGCATCCTATTAAGTAAGCTGCTCATTTTGTGTTTGTTGCTAATCAGAAAGATATTTTATATCTTTGCCCATTCAATCATCCAGGTTTTTAGTTTAATATAATTTAACTAATGTTAGAATATGGTGTGTGGTATAAGTCCTTTTCATTAGGTGAATACTATTTTTGTTTTGGTATTTGTGTTAGAAAATATTTATAAACACATCCTACCATCTTTGCAAATGAAGGAAAAAACACTTTAAAATACCTCTCATTAAGTAAATAAATCTGTCTTTAACTCAATGGATATGTAGAAGGGAAAACATTTCCTTAAACAGATACTTAATTTGATATCTACTGTATGCATTATAACTTAAAGACAAAACCAAGATTTTTTTGAAGCTTCCAACTGGTTTCTAATGCTGATTGAGTTATTCATTGATAAGAACTAATCTAATACATTGACATCAAGATAAAAACTTTTATAATTCCTGAAAACAAATTTTCTGCAGTCAAAAATTCTAAACTGAAGTAAAAAATTGCTGACTTTATATTTTATTTACTTAAGAGAGATTTCAAGTGATTTGAAGGCTTTTTCAAACCTCAATGGGAGACTAGCACTGCTTGCAATGATCATGGCAGAGACAAAAACATGGGGAAAACACATAAACAAAAGTAAAAACCAAAAGTTTCTTACTCAAGCATGAAGTCTGCAGATCAGAAAGTTGTGGTCTGAAAATAGAGGATTACTGTATTTATCAAAAAGCAAAAGAATTTGCATTAGTTCCAGTTACTACAGACTTTCTTTAAATCAAAATAAATGGCACAGAATGAATCAGACAGGAAATATATGAATTCAGCTTTTCCATGTCAGGAAAACAGTTCAATTATTACATTTGCTATGAGATCTGAAAGGTTAAAAGGTGTCCTCCCATATATGTGTATTGGCATATGTATATATGGCAAAAGTTTGGAGAGGAATTCAATTAGCCACTCTGCTGTTCCACAAGGTAAATAATCCAGCTGGCCCTGCAAACTAAATGAAAGAGTTTAGCAGCAGTAAAATACTAAATAAAAAGCATTTTTAGTAAAATACTAAATAAAAAGCATTTTAGAAACCTAGGGATTAAGTAGATCTGTGTACCATTGAGGTGACAGGTACCTTAGGATTATAGGATGTTGAGAGAAAGAGCTATTTATTTTTTTATTGCTTTTCCAGGAGACCACAAGTTCTTTTGGAAGAAAGATAAAGAACATCTTTGGGGTCCACAATCTATAGAAAACTCTTGCCTTTCACTTTGTCATCAGTTCACACCTTTGGATTAATCTCTGTACCCAGCTGTCCTCGCTGTTTATCTATGAATAGCCCATGAACTTTCCATACCTCATTTAGACAATTATCAAAAACCCTCCTGCAAATGCAAGTGTTTAGAGGACAGCAAGCAGGTTTCAGCTGCTGAAGCAGAGGCTGTGACCTCTGTATTTTGCTTCAAGGAATTACATAGCCTTTCATATAGTGCCATGAGGAAGGTTGAAGCATGGCAACCCTTAATGCCTGTCATGTCCTTGAAAAATCTAGCTGGGTACATCTCTAGTGTTCTAAATCACAAACCAGGCAAGCATCATAAACAAGAGTGAGTCACCTTTCTGCTCCCAAGCTCCAAATTTGTTAATCTTTTCCTCACTCTGTGAGTTTTGATTAACTCTGGAGGAAAGGGAAGGAAAGAAAGCAATCTGACTGATGTTGGCTGCACCCAGGTCTCAAGCTGGGTGCCAAGCAAGGTGTCTCACAGCATCCTTCTGCTGCAGAATTGTGCTTTGGCTGCAGTTTGTCCAACTGAGAGAAGGCATCAGGAATAAAATCACTCCACAGTTGTGTTGTGCTCGAGCACCAAACTTGTCACAACCCGAGCTGGTCACAGCAATGCTCAAAAACTGTTCTAAATACCCTGTCCTAGATTTCAGTGGGACTTTTTTACAGTTAAAACTATGTGTCTGTGTAAGTGCTAGACCGCATTTACAGGCAAATTTTAGACCTTGGGCCCATCTTAATATGTTGGGTTTTTTCCTTTTTGTTTTGTGAAATTAGCTAATTCTTATTTGTTGTAAAATAAGCTTCCTTTATATATTAAAAGCTTATAGAGGAAACCACAGTTATAAATTTAAAAAATGTCAAAAAACCTAATAAAAAGAAAATTAACTATTAAATAATGTGGAAAGATATAAGTACTAGCTACAGAAAAAATAAATAATTTAAATACAAAGACACCTTACCTACATGTAGATACAGACTGAGACAACATTTTCTTCTGAAAGAAAAATCTAAATATAGATTATATGACATAATTTCAGTAAATATTGCCTGAAAAAATAGCAGCTGTCTGTTTTAATCAGATCCATTTGAGAAATTAAGGATAAAAAGGAAAAGGTTAGCAAAGCATCTCAGAAGTGCAGCATTTGTTGTGTTGCAGCATTTATAAAAGTAATTCTGAAGGACTAGAAGAAGGGGTCATAATGCCACCATTTTTTTCTAAAATGTAGAGATGCCTTAAAGGAGGATAGGAAGGTAAAGGCATGCATGTCTTCTGTGACATGCATATGAAAGACTTCTAATGCCCAAAATATGATTGATCATATTCAATCATGTGGCTTCATCTTTGTGCTTGCTAAAGAAGGTTTAAGAACTGGGAGATAAGCCAGTCTGTGTTCTGGGATGGGGTGGTAAGCCCCCCAGATTCTTCAGTTCCTATCATTAGCAACGGAAGAGATGTCTGACACGGTAAATCAATTTGGAAGGGTTAAATAACAATTTGGTCTTTGCATTATGAAAAGTAAGGTCCCATCTGGTCTGAGTTTGCTTCTTGTTTACAAACGCTATAGTTTGAATGAAGAATAGAAAAAAAAAAAGATATTGCTTATTCTCCCAAGCAAATAGAAATGGTCCTCCACCACAGGCAGGTCAGCAGGATGTCATTTATAGATAGCCATAGACATTTCTTCAGGTAGCTCACTGTATATACCTGCACTTGGCCATGCCTAAGCTTTTCCGGTGACATCATCTCCCTGAAAACATATTTCTCTTCCTTTTGATGTATCCTGTGACAGTAACATGTTCTTTCTCTGTATCATCAAATTATATGAGGACACATGAGAGAAGCCACCCAAGCAGATGAATGCACTCTTGCCCTACTTTGATCTAGCTCAGTCATTTCTGGTGACTCAGACGTATAAAACAATTCCTAGGAAATGGTAGAAAAAACTTGCTGTTCACATGGATGTGCATTTGGGAATACCAACTGCAGTGAGCAATTGGACAGCACAAGTTCAAGTTACACAAAGGATTTAAATAATATACTGGAAAATATCCCAACCACAAGCTGAAAGGCCTCCTTTTTTCCATGCTTTCTTCTTAAGAGGTCTAATTTAAAAATGCAACATGCAGTCAAAATGTTAAAGATAATAATGGGTCAATCTAACACCCTTCTTGTTGTAATCAAGGAGGAGGAAAGCTTTATGTGTACACGTGATGAACAAACATACCAACTTCATAGCAATGTTGAAACAGATTCTCCTGGTCCACCTATGCACCTGTGATGTCAATACATTTACACACATTTCTATTCATAAATGAGAGGGAGATTTATTGAAGGAGACAGTAAATGAGCAGTATCAGTTTCACATTTCACCTTCAGGAGCAGTTTAAGAGCCAAGATTCTGATTCTTTCTTTCACTAATATCACAATGCAAAATAAATGGTTGAACAATGGTGTAAATTGCATTTAATCTTCCCAGCCTGACGGAAGATGGAGAGTAGTAGTAATGAGAAAGTGTCTTAGATACTCTTCCTCTGCAAATTGTTTAATGCAACAACATTAGGTGCAGTTTAGTTATCCTATAAAGAGAAATGACCTGATGTTATACTGGTATGAAAGTTTTATTAAACGGCTTGAATACAAGGAAAACCAGAACATTTTGTGTCCTCGATTTTCCCACTTGTATCAGTTGCTCTAATGAGAGACATTGCCTTTCTCAACATGCCTTCTCTTCTGTCTTTTTACACCAGCATGGCAACAAGAACATTACTACCACAAAATTATGTGCTACATTTCAAAAATGCAGCAGGAGAGAATATTTTAAAAATCATTTTTCCTCCCCCTCTCTCCCCATGCTTCTCAAGCTCTTTTGTATTGACACCTTTTCCTGCCCTGCTTGTAGAGAGGCTTTTTCTTCTCCAGCAATGCATTTTAGAGGCGAGTAGATCACAGTTGTGTGTTAAATCATGAACAAAACCAATCTCTCTCTCTCTCCCTCTCTCCCCCTTTCTTGTTGTCTGTCCTTTTTACTTAAACATAGCTTCTAGGTTAATGATTCATTCTTCTAAAAGGCTGCTGTGCCTAGCAGATTACACTGTAAAATCTGCCATTCTGTTTATGTTTAAAATACAAGATTAAAGCAGTGGTCATGCTGAGGGAAATGGTTCTCACACAGAACAAGAAAGCATCAATCCACGTCTGCCAAATCCAGGCTGTTTTAGCAGAGTCTGCCGTTTTGGTGTGCTGCCAGACCCCAAAGAAACACTGGTGAGCTTTGAAACTTTGTAGCCATTCTTAGACTGAGCGCAGCAAGTACTTAAAATAAGGCTTATCACATGCTAATGTACCTCTGAAAGTTACAGCAGCCTAGCTGTCTCTAAATTGCAGGGAAAGCACTTGAGAAATAAATTACCAAGTCCTAAACAGAAACGAAAGGTGAAAGATTTTAACAAAAAGAAGCCTCTATGGCACCTTTAAAAGTATATGGGGCTAGAATTTGCCCCTGGTACTGTAGATCTATATCCAGGTCATTTATAGTTAAATTATCACTGGCAGTGATGCTCTTTTTTTATTGAGTCAAGCATTAGCATAAAGGCAAATCAGACCCAAAGTTACTATTTTTTTTTTGGTTGTTGTTCCTACAGTCTGACTTACTTGCCACATCAAATAGGTTGATCCATAAAAGCTAGTTGGGCATGTAATGTCAGCCAGATATTAGATTGGAGACTTGTATACACTTGAAATTTACAAAAATAGCTCATTTGAAATAATTGCTCTGAAACAGCTATTTGGGCACAAAAGCTGTAGGGATATTTCTCAACCATTTTAGATTAGTTATTTCAGTAAATTTCTAAGTACAGACAAGCCCTCGTGATGTGTCCTGCCAAATGAAGATTGTTCTATTCAATTAGCTCTCATTAAGGAAGGCGGAGAGGGGTAAAAGTAGTTTCTCGTTAAATATAAATTTTCATATTTATTAAGCAAAAGTGAGAAAGCACAGATTCAAATTCACATACATTTTGCACTCATTAAGTGAAGCAGGTCTTCTAAAGAAGCCATGAGTCTACTCACTGGAGACTTAAAACGTGTCTGGGAAATGTTGTTTGGTGTTTGAGGGACATGGGCTGATGGGGACTCTGCCTTTTGGGTGAGGGTCTGAGTCATGGTTATGAATCGTGATTACAAATTACAGTTATTTCAAGGAAAGGCCGTTCTGGAAGCATCTTATGGTTTGTTAGGGATTTCTTTTCTTCCTCAAAATTTTTGGCCCTATTTTTAAGCAGGACAGGGAGTACTTTTAAATAAAAGGCAGTACTTGGAGGGGCAGGGAGTGAAAACACCGTATGCCAGGTGTCAGGTCCTCCATAAAAGTCAAAGTCCTCCATAAAAAGATGACACCTTTTCTAACTGCGGTGTTTAAAGCAGAAATGAGTTTAAATGCTGTGGAAGCATGGTTTAAATAGGAAATGTAGACTTCCAGCCATCATGTCTGTGAGTAGAAAATGCTGCTGCTATTTGGTACTCAGAGTGGTCCTTGGCAGTGTTGTGTTGAAGCTGCTTTCCATCCTTGCAGTGCTGGCCATGACCTTCCCCTGTTCCAGAAAATATGTCTTAGAGAAAAATCACCTAAATACTTTCTAAAACCTCATGGCTAAGGAGATTGTTACATGCATATGGATTAAAAGCTAGACTGTTTATTATACATATTTAGATCTGAATTGGACATAGATTACTATCCAGGCCAGACTAAACACTTTTAATTTAACAAACCAGTGCTGGCCATAAAGAGGGGATGAAATAAATGTTTAATATATCCTATATCATCTTTCCCCAAATGGTTTCTATTTATCATCCAAGTACCTAATCAATGTAACTACATATAAAATCCACAGATTTTATAGTTCAGTAATAAGTACATGCAAATTATGTTGTCATATAAACATACTGGCACAAAAAGATGTATAATACCTATCAGACTAGTTAGCCATTATCTTAATTACAAAAGGATTATCCCTGCAAAGGCAAGGCCATAATATAATAGGAGTTCTGAAATATGAACAATCTCTAGCTATGTTTACCATTAATTCCGACTGCACTTATATTTCCATTTCCCTTTTTCTACTGTTTATTTTTGTTAATGTTTATGTGTCCCTTTGTAAGCAGCAGTATGGTACAGCATCCCATCAAATTCACCGTGAAAGCTCCAAAGAGCCATCCTAAGTATAGTAATCCTCCATAAAA
This sequence comes from Geospiza fortis, assembly GCF_000277835.1. NCBI lineage: Eukaryota > Metazoa > Chordata > Aves > Passeriformes > Thraupidae > Geospiza > Geospiza fortis. The sequence continues at coordinate 2,546,452 of NW_005054376.1, read as the reverse complement.
ATAAATAAGCTATACGAGAGAGAGCATTTCTATAAGGCTCGAGTGTTAGTACTGGCAGCTGGACCATGAGGTGGCGAGAATGCTCGTGCCAACTTTGAGATTCATGCATGAAAAAGCTTTTTGCGTTTTTTTTCTGAGATGGTTTTTGAAATTTTTTTTCTCTTTTAGTAAAAAATTTCCTGTAATAATGACACTGTCTTTATCCCTCCTTCTGTGGAAGTCATAACTGCTTTCTGAAGGGTGGGTGAAAGACAGGAGGGTCTGAAAGAGATCAGGTCACACAAGAAAGATGTTTCACGGCTGGGACTTTGCAAATACAATATAGGAAAACCACCAAATATGAGTAAATCTTCATCTTTTCCTAACATTACATTTGCTCTGATGTATTTTCTGAAAGCTGCCCAAGTATAACTATTTATTTTAACTAAAGTAATCAAGATTAATGTCAGCAGTTATGACACACGCTGTTTGCTAAAGAACACATAGAACAATTGCTCAAGGCAAGCTTCATTAAGAAATCAGATAAAATTAGTAAAACTGATTATATTTCAAAACTCAGCAGCGGCAGCAGCTCAAATTGCCATTCAGGAGCCTCCAATTAACACAATTGGTCTTGCTCACAATCAGCTCTGTAATCTCATTAGCCTATTATATTTTAATCATTGGGATAACTGCACAACAAAACTTATTTTATTTTTACACTGACTGCTGATGGCATAAGTGAACGTGCAACCTACTTTTTCTTTTTCTTTTGCTTTCCTTTCTTTTTTTTCCCCCCCATCCAGAGAACAATGCAGACTCCTTAGAGCATTATCCTGGTTACAGATTATTACCATACTCTCTGTCAGAGCTAGGGAACGCTGACAGCAGGCATCTAATTTGGCATTAATTGGCAGGGGACTAATTGCATAACTGACATTGCTAGTGAAACTTAGAGAATGTAAGGTAGGGACTCTGCAAAGTACCAGAAGAGAGAGAGAGAGAGAGAAAGAGAGGGGAGCAAGAGCAAACAAACGCCTGCAGACAGCTCTGTGGACACACACATATAACTCATTTGCCTCCTTGGTGTGCTGCCTTGTTTCATAAATGTGTTCCAGAGATATTGGCCCTTGTAAAAACACAAAGTCTTTCTGTCCTTTAGGTACTGGCAGTCTGCAGATGCCTACAATACCAGTGTTTCATTGATATTGAGTATTGCCTGCTGCAATGAGATTATGTTCTATTGATGGGAACTGGGGTGTAACATAGCCATCTACAGAAAGCAATAGGTTGCCCTATTTTCAAGCTGAAAATGCTATGTATTTTATGAACTGCCTCTATCTTGCACACCAGGGATGTCTCTGTGGCTAAAGCCATAATAGGATTTTCCTAAATGATACAGAAATACAAATATTCTGACTGAGCACTTTTCTGGGGTCGTCTTATTTACCAGCAAGCTTTGATACAGTATTTTGCTTCCATCTTTTAAAGGACATTTTCCATTTCCCATTTCCCTTATGGGTGCTTCCTGTAAAGGTGTCAATAACCACTAATTGCGTTCTGCTTGGCCAGTCTGCAAATCAAAACAGCAGAGGCAGCAAGCCAATATGCATTCAAATCCCGTTACTTGGCTGCCTCATTCTCAACTGGAAAGATATGAGAAGGCAAACATTCACACAATTGTATGCCGGGAAATCTGGAGTTGCTCCTGTGATCTCCATAGATACCTGTGTGGCTGCTGCTCATTCTCAGACTTTTATTTTAAGAGGGTTACTGGTGGGGGTATTTCTGTGTTGTCCCTTTTATTGTCAGTCCAAAAAAATGGTATGTCTTAGGTCAGAGGAAATGTCAAAGGAAATAACTCTGCAGTAAGAGCACAATGTATGCAATATCTGAATTAGGAGCCCCTTCCCACAGGCAGGCAGGCCATCCCCACAACATGGAATATTTCGCTGTTTTGGTGGCCTAAGCAAGGAATAGGTGGGGATTTAGCTGTGCTAAATATCATGGAGAGAAACAAGCCATTGATTTGATTACTTTTGCTCTTCTTTCATAACTTATATGTCAGCAGAGTGTTGATTTTCTTAAATTGATTTGTCATGCAAAGTGTTAGCTGCCTAATTTCTGCTTGTAATATTGAGTCTGGAGTTTGGTTGAGAGCAGTCTGCTGTCAGCATTTTCTTCTGCACTTCAAACCACTTTGATTTCAATGTTATGAAAGTCAATTTCCTTTCCTGGTTTGAGGAATGAGCTGTCCACCAAAAGAAATTCCAGAAACACTTTCCACAGATATTTTTTTCCCAGTTTCACTTAAAATCTTAAGCTTAGGAAAAAATTTCCACCAAAGACATTCATACACACAGAAAACCCTTCCAGGAAGGCTGTCCATAAGTGCCAAGAAAGCCAGCTCAGGCTGACTGAAAACACCAAATGCCTGTGTGCAGGACAATCCATTTCCAAGCCCATTTTGTTCTGTTCTGACACAGAGTGGAAGAAGAGGTGGCATCGCCTGTGTGTCTCCCCACCACAGCCCATTCTGAACCACATTAACTTGGCTGCTAGGGGGCCACAGGTTTTATATTTCTGCCGACCATAGGGACGGCCCTTCCTGATGATGTTGGAGGATTGCTGAGTCACAGACTTTTTGTCTTGTAAGTGTGGATCCAAAAGCAACAATTTGTCCCTCTTCCACAAAGCATGTGAGCAGATGCTTGGAAGGATGATAAATTAACATTGAGAGACCATGGGAGGAAGGGAGATCTTTTCTTTCATCTGTGACCTAGCATATGTGACTGTATTTATAGCAATCAGAAGTTTAGAAAATATTAAAAGATTACTCCACCATCTTTTTGGGGGGCAATACTTTGAAGAGAAGATGGATTTTGTCATCATTTTGCCTAAATAACTTCCACTGTTAATCTTTTTTTGTTTAGCAATCAACTTGTCACCTTCTACCCTATTCTGCTAGTTTTCTAAAACATAAAATACACTGAAGAAGCTGGACAAACCGCTGATATGATGCTCATGTTCAAACTAAAAAATTCTAGGAGGGGAGCATAAAGATACCAGCTCAAGCTGTTGCTTACCACTAGATGTCCCACAGTGGTACAAATGGTTAAGGTAAGTCTGGCACAATGTTGTTGCTGTGAGTTATTCAGTGATGTTTCTTTGGTTGTCACAAGAGACTTAGGAGTTGCTCTTGTCTCCTTTCTTCACATTGTGTTTCGCTTGGTCTTTGAATGAAAGCAGGCTCCAAAGACACTGGTCTCTAGACTGACATGCCTAAACATATTGATGTGCCTGCTGCCAGGTCTCCTCCCCATTCCCTGGCTGTTCTGCATTATCACTTCTTTGCACAAGTCTCTTGGTGAGGATTTCTACTTTCCTGTAAAAGTTTGCTGGGGTAGGAGCTGAGGCCAGCTCATTCTTAGTATCAAGTGGTGCTGTGGTAGGTAGATACTGCTGAGTGTCAGCCAAACCAAACTGATGCTGTCTAATGCTATAAGTCATGGTTTCTGACAGCTGCTGGCTTACTGGTGTGTTTTGTTCACCAAACACATTCTGCATGAGTTGCAAAGGTGATGCTATCAGCGGTATTATGTGGGCTCATCGTGGCAGAAATGTACAGGCAGCAGCAGAGCATCAGTGCAGCAGAAAGAGGTGAGGGGTGAAAGTTATTCTGATGTTTAAATGGAGTTGAATTCTGCTTCAGAATCTGTAACTGAGCATTTCTGACCTATAAAGGAGAGATTCTGCTGCTGTCATGCATGCTGACTGTACCCTTATCTCTACCTTTACTCTTGAGGTTTAACCTGGTTGACTTCAGCACACTGTGGAGCAAGCTGCTTGTTACCAGCTGCAGTCAGAGTACTTGTGAATATCCTCCCTCTCTGTACCTGCCAGGTGTATTGGAATGAGGTCAAGCTGCCACCTCTCACACCCATGAGACCAGCAAGCTACTCCCAGGCAATAGACTGAAGTATTCAAAGCTGTGGTAGTGCCTCCATACAAACATGCACGCCTGGCCAGCTGGAAGAGATCTGTGTCATCTTCATGGGAGACACCACTACGGTGTGGTGCCACCTGTCACTGTGAGTTTGAGAGTTAAAATGCATTCCAAATTTAGAGATTTTCTTAAGAAAATATTTGTGGCAATTGTGAAAGGCTGGTGTAGCTTTATAAAAGTACCTAAATTTATGGCTCTACTGAAAGAAATGGCTTTTTCCTTCACAATTGCAACAGACATATATTAATTTATTTCTTTGCCCTTTACCAAGGTGGTTCACATTTTATTTATATCAGGTTCTTTGCCGCACTAGCCAGCCATTTTAAGCCTGAGAACACAGCTGAGAACACATTACATGGTCAAGCTGGATTTTAAAATGCCTACACCTTGGTAGAATCATCAGGTTTCTCCCTTACAGAAAAGCTTCTTTGCTCAGACCTAGGCTGGTTGGGTACCACATGCCCTGCAGTCATGTGTGTCATCTCCTCTGCATGCCTCATTCTCCTCTTGCTGTTCTTTGTTTCTGCCATTTCCCAGTCTTTTTCACTACTGATCTGGGCACACAGTGACTCTGGAAGACCATAAGCAAAGAAAATTAAAATGATGTGCCTTGGATTTTGCACCAGCCAGCCTCAGTTCAGTTTCAGAAGTTCATTGTTATTCTTTTGGTATGATAGTGACTCCCTCAGCAGCTCAGACAGCAGCAGCAGATGGGCCTAAGAGTTATGTTTCTGAGCCTGCCTGCCCCTCCTTGCTCCTCCTGTCTGTCTGAGTGCTCACATTTTGTGTTGTAAAATCACACAGTGTGTATCCCGACACCAGCCCCAGCAGCAACAACAGAAAAACCCTGGGACCCACAGAAAATGTATCTGTGGGACCAAAAGATATCTCAGGATCCCAGGATCCTGCTTTCTGCGGTCCCAGGTTGCATTCCCTAGTTAAGCACCATCAATATCAATACTTAATGGTATTCTCTAAGCTCAGGCAGTGAAGAAAATAGGGTTGTTATCTATCAAAGCACATTTTAGTTTTTGACAAGTAAAAAGCAGCATGGGGAATGCAGTAAGTCTGAAATGAAAGCCTAAAAGAAAACTCATATAACATCTGGTGTCATTTATCCCCTGTTGGCCTTCCATAGTGTGATATGATGAGCTTGTTCTGATTTAAGATCAGATGATTTGGTTTGAAAGAGGGGAGTGGGGGATGCAGGCAGTCTGGCAGCAAATTGGGATACAAAATCTGCTCAAATAATTGGAAACACGACAGATTTTCCTTAACTGATGCCAGTGGCATCTTAGTTTATCCATCTCTCTCAGCTGAATTTGTTAAGTGCATTATCTTATTGGTTTTAAAGTTTTCATCTCACTTATTTGCAGGGGAAAATGTGAGCAAATCAGTCATGATGGATTGCCTAATTTTCTGGGCTGAATAAACCAGTTTTATAAGACTGTTGATTCCTGGGTTATTAGTTAATAGAAACATTTATCAATTTCTTTATAGAGAAAGGGAAAAAACTTTAACCAATGATTGCATTTTAAAACTTTCATTAATGTTTCCACATAATGCTTAGTGTTGGACATGAATATGGTAATCACAGTTTTAAGGTTGGCTTGAAGCAAATTTTTTTTCTGTCCTTCCTCTCTTCTCTTTTTTTCTGTAGAAATTAGGAAAAAAAAGTCAAGCAAAAGGATGTCATTAGATTGGTAATTATGTTGAGTGTTCTTTGATCAAGAAAAGGGGCAGAGGAAGAGAAAGATCATTTCCTAGCTAGCAAATGCAATGCCTGTATCTATTACCAATTTGCTCTACATAAACAGGGCCTGATTCTGTGAGCTTGAACCCTTATGACCTATCAGTCTCTGTCTTCTTCTTGACTCAAGTGTCAGCTGGATTTTAACCTTCAATTCTGTGTGGCTTGAGCACAACATTAAAGTTGTGCCTAAAGGTATTCCATGAAGCCTTTGAGGTACTTTGAGGTACCTAAAATAATGCGCCAGGTTTTGTGCGGTTCACAATGGGAACTCTAAAAATGTTGGCTTGCTGATAGAGATCCAAGAGATAAAATCTATGTAGTGAGCCTATTAAAAAAACCCCAAAAACTGAAACACTTCCTAATGAGGAAAACTCTCCCTTCAGTCTTACAGAAGTGTCATCAATATTTGTTTTTAAATGCAAAGTCTGCAAGCAGATGAAGACCCCGTGGGTGACATAGCCAGCGTACTGCAATAGATGTGGCACCATACACTGCTCCAGGTGATGCTCACAGGGACAAAAAGATGTCCTCTTTCTCTCATTGAGGTGTAGCTTGCCCTCACCCAGGGTATGGCTGTGCCTGTTACCCACGCATTATAAAGCGCTTTGCATAAAGGGCCTTAATATAATTTAGAATCTTCGCACATTGATCAAACCGAAGTATCATTTAAAAAGACATCAAGTTCAGAGCAAGAATACATCATGTATGGACTAGTGAATAATGAAATCATGTTCTAAATGAGATGCAGGATGTCCATTAAATTTTTTTAACACCTCTATTTCCCTTTCCATCTCCTTTTTAACATCTCAGATACCTGTGTTGAGCAGCGGTTCCAGAAGTGCAAAAGCCACTTCCTTCAGAATAAGAATGAAGGGAGTTAAAAAACTTTTATGCAAGTAGACTTTGCTGTGAAATGTTATCTTTTGTTAGTTCAAAGGTTTCTGAAGATATAAATTCTTCACAACTGCCCTGAGGTACTGAGAATGTAAATTGAATACTTTACAATTTGTAGACTGCTCCTGCAGTAATGTGTATCTCCTCTGTGAGTGAGTGTTTAGGGATTTTTCAATTACTGTAGTCTGAAAACTCTCTGAGATTCTTTAGGGCAGAAAAAGGCTTCCTTCTCAAAGTTGAGTCACTGATGTTCAAATTAGCTGCCAAAAGCATTCTAATGATCTGTGTTCCAGATTTTGCTAAACAGAGAAAAAAATGGCCCATTTCACTGGGGAAAGGAAAAAACACCCCAAGCCCTCCCTCCCCCAACCAGAAGTATTCAAAGGTTAGGCATTTTGCCAGGGTCAAGAGTGAGATGAATTGTTGACAATAAGTACACCTTGTTCGATAGGTCAAGGTCATTATTAAGGGATTCAAATGAACTTCTTTACATTTCCAGGGCTGTAGCATATGTGTGGCCTCCAGGCTCACTGTGTTGTCTAATAGCTTTTGTGAAGCTGTAAGTTAAATGATAAATTGGTTGAATATGTCTTTAAATCCAGTCCATTCCAAAACTGTATAGAGTACCCTTACATTTTTATATACTGTTCTCAAATGCACTTTACAGAGCATGATACAAATGGTCAGAAATACCAGCATTATGCCAGCTGATTATGATTTAGCAGTGTTTACAACAGACTACTCTTGCTACAGTTTATTGCTGCTAAGGTCAATAACTAATACAATTTAACAACTATTGCATCTCTAACAAATAGAAGATCCCAGAGTATTTCTAAATGCAATATGCATCAAAAATAGTGCGGGTAAAAACACTGGGGGTGATAGAAGTCTATAATATTAAGTAACTCATTAGGACATCAGGAGGATCTTCTGTGGCAGCCAGCAGGTGCGACCATCCTCATCCCTCTGACTGTCTGGGTTTGAGCTGCTTTCTGGCTTGAGAACAGGTGGGTGGGTGATCTGAAAAACCCACACCAGGTTGCAGCATCTGTGGGATCTTTCCTAAACCATGCACTGGTCATTCACTTTCAGATGCAGCAACTGCATAATTAGTCCCCAGATGAGTTGATGCACCTATTTTGCCAAGATTTTGATTGCTCACGTTGTTTCTGTTCAGTGATTGGTCATTTGGAACCCCACAGAAAGTGGGGAATGTTCTCTGAAATTAGAGGGCAGCAGGTTAAAGTGTGATGGAGGGAGTATTTCTTAGAATTATAGAATCCTTTAGGTTGAAAAAGAGCTCTAAAATAATGGAATCTGACCGTTTAGCCAGCACTGCCAAGTCACCACTAAACCATGTCCCCCAGTGCCACATCCACACAACTTTTAAATACAACCAGGGCTGGTGACTCAACCACTTCCCTGGGAAGCCTTTTCCAATGCTTGACAACCCTTTCCTTGAAGAATTTTTTCCTAATATCCAATCTAAATGTCCCCTGGCTCAATTTGAGGCCATCTTGTATGGTAGAAGTGGTAACTGATGGAATTAATTGCCACCAAGTTGCATTTGTGAGAACATTCCAGTTCTGAGAGCTGGAAAGGGAGAACTGAGAGAAAAACTCAGCTGTATCTGAAAACTGATTCATTCTTGCAGTCTTCAGAATGCTCAGCCTTAATCTGACTTTGTTTGAAAACTTGTAGTGAATATTGCCAGTTTCCTCTCCAGATTTTTTCCTGCCCCTGAGCCTGTTGGTCTCTGGCTTGTATTCTCTGTTCAGAAACCCTGTTTTCATTCAGATCCTACCTATTACAATCTAAAGATTCGCCCTTTCCTGTTTCATTACTCCCTATCCACCAGTAGTAATTTGCTCCACTGCACACTCTACTATTTACCTTTGTGAGATTTTCTAGTCATCCCTGAGACTTTGCAGCCATTTAAGTTATGCAAAATGTGTATGCTTTTAAAACAAAAATGTACACAGCTTGCCCTTTGCAGTCAGTTTATGAAATGGTGTTATTGCAAATGAGACCCATATCTTTGCAGGGCATAAATTCAGTTCACAGTCACTGGTGAACTTCTCTTCCTCCAGCTCTGCCAGTGGCCCCTTTCTGCACCCCCAGTGGGCTGGCATGTTTCTGGCCATGCTGAATGTGACACCTACTCTTCTCAGCAGATCTGCCAAGGGTCAAAAGTCCTGCAGCGTGCTCTTCATAGACCATCTGCACTATGCCTGGCTTTCAAGAGTGTGATCCACAGGGAGGAGATTTCTCTGCATAGGAATTCTTCATAGGATACAATGAATGCATAATTAAAGAGGATTTTAATGCAAGGAAGTAACAGAAACATAACTTTGGCCATCCTGTCAGAGCTTAGGCACACCAGAAGCTTTACTGTGACTTTGAAGAAAAAGAAGTCACAACTGATAAGCCTTCCTTAGCTGATCACTTCTTAAACAAACTGTGATAATTCCCCATTGATAATGTGGGAAACAGGGAAATAACGACACTGACAATTAGGTTATACACCACAGTTAAACCCTGTGAGACCCAGGAAATAAAGAAGCAAGAGTGGTTTGGCGAACGCACGACAGCCATGAGAGTATTTTCCACATGGGTTTCTTTGCGACCCAACGTTTTAATCCTGGGTCTTTGCCTTTTCTCCATCACTGTTTAGTTGCACCAATTATCCAGGATAAACTGAGTAACTGGGCCAGATTACGCAGTTTGATGTGTTTATTTCTGGGTGAGCAGTTTCTGGGATCTGTTAATGTTTCCCGCCTGGATTACGGAAATGCCGTTTCCCCCTTTCCTGAACAGTTTGGTGTTCTTCCCCACTGGTCCCTTGCCGGTGAGGATGACATAATCTGCCGTCGGGCCTGTTCCCTGGCAACCATCCCATTTCTTGGCTCTTTCCAGCTGAAAGCCAGTCTGAGTCACCCTGCACATTTCCAGTGTATCAAACAGACATAGGCTCGAGTTAATCTTGTTAGCACAATGAGGCAGTTTTCAAACATTGCAGCAAATCAAATCATCCCTAAGGACCGGGAGGGAGGAGAGGGCAGAGGGAGGGTGGGGGAGAAGGAGGCAAAGGCTAACCATCAAAGGTGGAATAAGCACAGAGGGAGCCCTGCTTCTACCTGGACAGCAGCTCCTCCATCCAAGCACTGCCAGATCCTGCTCTTCCCAGCGGCACCTCCCTTCCCACCGGTCCCCGCATCCATGCCGTGCTCAGAGCAGAGGCAGCAATGGGCAGCAACAGTGAGAGAGCTCATCTATCTGCGAGGAAAGAAGCAGCATTGATGGTTCCCCAGTGGATGTAATTGTGCTCATTACTGCCCATTTACATTTCATCACTCGATTATCGCAAATGCCTCATTACTGTTGATAAGGGTTTGCTGTTGAAATACTTGCTAACTATTCATTCCTGAGCTTTGCTGTCATCAGGCAGACCCGTGTGAGACAGGAGAGGACTGGGGAGGGCTGGGGGAGAGGGGGGAGTATTGAGAAGACATGAGGAGGGGGAGGAGAGACAGGAGGTGAGAAAGGTCTTCTATCAGATTTGATTAAAGGCTGTGATTTAAATCGATATTTAATAAAGTGGCTGCTGCCACATAACGCGCGCAATTCCCCATGCAGGCAGAATCATGAATCCAAGGGCCTTGCTGCCTGCTACATAACTCAATTGGGTTTTGTGCACTGGTCTGGCACCTGTGTCCCTGAGCACAGCGCCTCCGAGGTAATGGGTTTATGAGCCGATGAACAGAGCTGATAGGTTCTAAATGGATTAACTAGGTGTCTGCAGCCTAGTGATGAATACATCAGGAGAAAGGAAAAAAAAAAAAAGGAGAGCTAGAGAGAGAAAGGCAAAAGGAAAAAAAAAATTGTCTGCATAAGCAGAGAGTGATAGAATGTGTTGACAGACACTGTGGCTGTCACGAACCCCACAGGGTGAAACACTGCTCAGCTCCTGTCAGTCAAGTGCTCTCTGAATAGCAGGTGAAGACAGTAGGCAGCAAGGCTTCACAAGCCTGCAGGTGACAGGTAGCATCACCCTGCTGCTGCCCCAACAACTGCTGCAAAAGGCTAAAATGGAGTATGACTCATCTCACAGCTATGGCAGGTCTGGGATTTCCTTGAAAGCACTGCATATGCTGTTTTGGCTGGTGGGCCTGCCTTTCTCTATGGCTCAAGCACATGCTCCAGCCAACCTGGGTGTGTATTTATATCCCTGGGAGTGAGTTATTGTTGCTATTGTTGTGGTCTTGCAGTGGTTCCCCAATCAGGGTTGGATTTCTGCAGTGCTGAGCCCTGCACAGACACCCACTCTAGGGCACTTCCTGCCCCTAAGTGTTTTTTAAGTGAATAAACCACAAGAGCCATGAAAGAAGTATTATTGTATTCCCAGATGGGAGGTAGGAATTGATACATTAAACAATTTGCCCAAGATTCTGTAGGAGAACTGGAAATTGAAGCCAAATCTTTTAAACTCAGGTCTAATGCCCTAATTGTGGAGCCACCCTTCCTCCTGTGAACAGGACCAGGGAGTCTCACTGACTATGACTGATCTACAGAATATGTTGTAGGTGGAAAATAAAATCAAATAGACCTTAATGATGACCTCTGTTTGCTACCATTAAGCTACCAGCAGTACACTGTTAGGTTGGAGGATTTTGTGGGTTTACGACTTTTCTACCACCCCTTGTATTGGCTAAGAAGATGCATGTTTTGTAAGTGCCGTATTCTGCCACAGCACTGAAAAAAAAAAAAAGGCCATGTCATTATATGCAGACATGACACAGATAAATGACCCAGTGTCTTTATCTGCTGTCACAGTTACACAGGAGTTAACCAGACTGCTTTGAAGTAGGCAGTTGTTTTTGAGAATATGTTGCCTTTTTACTAAAAATTGAAAACTGAATACTTTTATTTGAAAAATGCTTCCACAGTGCTCATGAGAGTTATACTTTGGATTTTTATCCCATCATTGTTCTTGCCGTGTGATTCTCCCCAAACAGATTACATCGCATATAATTTTCACCTCTTGCTGAGCTGCTGCAATGAATTATGGAATCCATTGGTTTCCCATGGGAAATGGAGTCAGAAATATAAGTACCCCAGATATTTCAAAGCTGAAATCTTTGGTTAAAAGAGAAAAAAAGTAAGAAAGGAACCATTTGCAAGAAATAGATGATTTCCCTCTCTTTTTTTGGGTGAAAAGTTGAGTAATTTTTAGCCATAAATACATTTAATGTAGAACAGGGTAGACATAGCAGATAGCTGCTTACTATGTTGTTGCACATAAACCACAATTTAAAACCATTGTCTGCTCATGTTAATCCATGGTTTAAAAAGTCTGCCCAGCCAGGGCGAATCCAGGAGAGTGAATTCTCTGAGGTATTGCTCTGCACCCACATTTACTGGTTGCTTTTTAAATTCTGGTCCCAAATTTTTGTGTCTATTTCTGAAAGGAAAAAAAAATACTGGAATGAGTTCCCTTTTTTTTTTCCTACAAAACAACTTCTGCAACAAAATTGTATGCAATTAGAGTGGCTTGAATCATTCAATATTATTCAGACCATCTGGGTTAACTATATAATGCCATCCCAGCTATAGCAGACTTCATTCAAAAGTATTATGAGAAGAAGCAGGTTTTTCTGTAAGGATCCATTTTGGAAAAAGAAAAGAAAGTTATGGACATGGAGACAAATACATCCATCAGCAAATGGTGAGGTAACAGTTGGTTCTGTGTAAGATAATGCAAAAAAGCTCTGATCATAATGCTTGTCCGACTCACTGAATTTGTTAGGGATTACCTTCTCATTTTAAATTCACTGTGTATAATCCAGCCAAATCTCAGCCACACAGATATCTGAAGACTCTGGACACAAAAGTTCTTTCTGAGTTCTTAAGTCTCTGATATCTGTGGCAATTAAAGATAGAGTAAATGTTATGATTATACATACATCAGTCTACATTAAATGAAAAGTCATTGGTAACAACCAAAATTCATCTTATGATGTCTATATGCCTTAATGGTTTCTTCCTGTTGGTTAGTTCCATCTTACAAAAACAGATTAGATTACAGAATTTTCCCCCTGAAATTTAAGAGGGGAAAAAAAAGTGAATCAAACACTTCAGACAAGAGTGTGACCCACCAAACACCAAAAGGAAAAGGTATTCTAATCTGAAAATACCAGCGTGACAGACGTAAAATGCACTATTGGTTGACTCACCATGGAGGGATGTGTTGTGGTATGACATGACTATTGATATTTTTTTAATGGAATTTTCAATTCTCGTCAAATTCTGTTTGTTTTGTTCAAAAGTTTACTGTCCAATTGCTAATGTGCTGTCTCTTACCAATGAAAATTCCTGCTTAGTACTTGTCCAATTGAGTTGTAATTTAATTTCACAGATAGATCATTTGTTCCAGCCTTAAAACATGAGTGTTGCCAACACTCCTACCATCAGTTTCTCCATTGTATAAAGAGTTAGAAAAATGCACACATTCAGGTCAGTGTACTCAGCACAGAGTAAGAAGAAAGAAAAAGTAGCTACTTCTATTTGTCTGATCAGGAAATACCAAAATAAAATGTTATAGGGAAACAAATCATGAATCATTATAATTACCGGTGCAATTTGGAAAATGTACAAATATATATTTTCATGTCAGAGTGATTCCTTTTATTAAAAATATCAATTAAATATTCCTGCCCTGTCCCCTGACCTCTCCCCCCTGCCTTCCCTCCAGGATAAAAATACTGTTATAGAGGAAGAGTAGCTGCCTCCTGGCATTAAAACATGGACTATGTGCATCCATCTGTTCAATGGAAATCATAGACCCTTGAGTCACACAAAATGGTGACTCAGAATCAGAGGGAGATGACCTTCAGAGACACTGTCAAGACAGTTCTGACGCTTTTGTTGTCGTTCGTGATCCTTGAAGATTCTGTCTTGCTTTCTGAAGGGCCTTAATTTTTGTCCTCTGGAAAACTGAGATCAGTCAGAAACATTTCCTTCAAAGAGGTAACATGCCGCAGGGAGTCCTTTGATTGTGTTTAGTAAAGGCTCTCCTTCTTCTGTCACTGCTCTCGGTGGTTGTCCCTCTGTGGAGAAGGTTTTTGGCCACCCTACGGCCATGATCCTTCCAGCTTGGCCCTACAAAGTTCTTTCAGATGCTTTAACCAGCATTCACATCCTCTGGCTCATCCATTCCTACAAGAACCCTTAATGTCCTGTCCTTTCTTGTCTAACCTTACAAAATATTAAGTATACATGTATGTAAGTATATTTGTGATCCATGAGCAGTTTCTTTTGTTGTGAAATTTTGCACCACTGAGATATGCAAAGCTGCATATAAAACAGTTTAGGGTGCTGAGCACTCACAACTTGTACTTCTTAAAGAACCACGAGGATGTTCATATTGCCTGGATCTTGGCCACGGGGGCATAACACAGGAAGGATTTAGTCATACCTCATCCAAGAAATATTTTGCAGATGCAGTTCAAGGAAGGCATCTGGACCAAGAAAGATAATTAAACCAGGACAGAAACAAACTCCTTTCATAACCTAAAGAGAATTTGACCAATTGAGTCCCTTTGTTTGTATCAGCTAAACATTCGTGCATGGAAATCCGATGGTTAGAATAAATATTTGGTGCCTACTTGGTAATATTCATGAAATGTATTTACATGTTTAGATTTTTCCAAATCTGCATACCTAAACTTTAAGCATATGTGGAATCAGCTTAAAGTTTTCCAAACAAAAGAAGACCAAGAAAGGGGGGAAAAATAGCATCTGCTCCTCAGCTAATCAAACCACCCAGGGAGATTGTCAATAAACAGTGCAAGGACCAGGTCCTCCTGCCGCTCCTTATTTCCTATGTGTCATATTCCATAATGGCACTTAACTGAAAGCAGATCATTGAAGACTGCTCACAAGGGGTTGCTGTTTTTTGGTTTTTTATTTAAGAAAAGCCAAAATGTTGTTGAGTGGAAAGCACTGGCAAAACAGTGGGGTGAGGAGAAGAAAGTGTGAGAAGCAGCTTCCTGATCATCAAAGTGCGAAGAAGGTAAAGAGGTCCTCCAGGTGTGAGAGTCCCCTGCCACCACTGGAGAGACCCTGGTGGGGCTAGGGGAGCTGGAAATGAAGGAATGAATTTAAGAATGGGAATCAGAGGGTGAAAGTATTTCACTTTTTTTTGCCTTTGTTCCAAACCTTTCAACTCTTTTTTAGCTGTCAATAAATAATTTATAAATTTATTTATTTATTTATTTATTTTTAATGAAAAAAATTACTTTTCACCAAATCAAGTCTGTTTTACCCGTGAACATTGATAATTTTATTGATAATTTTTGGTAAGTTTTTTCATCTTATTTTTTCCCCCCCTATCCTTCTGAGGAGGAGAAATAGGAGAGGAGCGCATGGCCAAAGGCAACTTTCCATAGAAGGAAACTCATGACAGCAATATATAAGAGGATTTCCTGGACAAAATCAATTATAACATTTTTGAATATCAGGAGGCAGTCTATGACCATATTATATAGTTTACAGTAAACCACTGGAACAAACCACCCAGTGTGTGTTCTGAAGAAAATGCCAGTTCTTCCTGGCATGCCTAAGTATCCCTTAAGAAAAGATACTGGCCATCTTATTTAAGAGGTTTTGTGCATGTTGAAAAAGAAAGAGTGATTTCTGTCTGTGCTGTTAGAGCAACATTTTGAGTGTATGGACAGCTGATACCTTGAATTGAAAATATTATAGTATACAACTTAATGTTACATGCTGCTTAGAACTGTATCCTATATGGGACAAGATAGAATAGGAAACATGCCAATATAGGGAAAGGTGAGGGAAAAGGGTGACAGCTGCTTTATCCATTATTATTTCATGCTCACAACAGCCACTTTTGGCTTTTTGTTTGGGTTTTTTTATTTTGACTGCTTTTTTTTTTTCTGTCCTTTTTTCCCCTGCCTTTATTTTTATTGAAGATAAGGCTCTCTCATGCTTTTATACAATGCATAACATACAAACATGTCAGCTTGTGTGTTATATTATGTTATGTTTTTCCCTTGACTGGTCAACATGTGATAGAGATGCTGTTACATTAAAACTGGTAACACTGGAAAAACTCAGCATAAGTAGGATGGAAAGTGGTTGGGATGGGAGTAATGGATATTTTCCCAGTATAATTGTTGCAGGATCTCTCAGTCAGAATGTGCCAGAATGGAAATGGTGGCAGAAAGAGCCAAAACCTGCTGACCATGGAGGTAAGGTGTTGCTTTCATTTCTTATATCTGGGTTGCATGCTGCCAAACCTGTGGCAACAACTCTGTGTGACCGTGGGCCAGTGTATGGCAGTGCCACTGTGCCTTTGTAATCCCTTTTCCATCAGATCAGGATGTGCCATTCTGTGCTTTATGACATGTGGGCTGCAATAGGGAGTTTGTACTTAAACAACTTTAATTTTGGTGTCAAACCACTAGGTCGCTCTTTCCTTGAGTTACAAAATGCTGTAACATGCAACACTGAGGAGGTTGCTGTAAGGTTGCCCCACACCCTCACCCTGGTTGTAAGCCAAGCTTAAAGCAGTAGCCAAGATGTATAGAGAAATTACTTCAGATTTATTTACAGAGGCTCATTTGTGTTGAACTAGCAGTTTTCTATTGTGTCAGCAACTCTCTATTGCATTTATTTGTTACTGTGACATTAGGCAAGAGTACAATCCTATTAAACCTGTACATTACATTTCACAGAATTGTAAGCCTTTTTTATTTCACAGAATGAGAAGAAATATGAATTCTTACTGCTGAAAATTCCTGATACAGCAGTCAAGGCTAAAAATACTGTCAGTCTCAGAGTAGGAGCTTGGTGGGTTTTTTTAAACCTGTGTATTTTTTAATAATTTAATACCTAAAATAAAATTACTGGGTTTTACCACTCATTGGGATGATAAGGAAGACACTTAGACTTTTATCAGTGAAGAGTAGAGAGGAAAGTTACCACTCTGTTCTTTTCAGCTGGCATCTTGTCTAGCAAGGAATTTCTTTGTTTTGAGTTTAGCCTCTGTTTTGCAGATAGACCATTGATGCAAGGTTTAAAAACTCATCTGTTAAAAACCTGAGTTTAAAACGGCAATTCTTCCTAAACCCACGCTATGTAAGACTCTGAGTATTTAGATGGTTACGGAAAGACGATGGCCCTGGGATTTCCCCACAGGTTCTCAGGGCCAGCTAAGGGGCTCACTCTCATGGATCCTGCAAAAATCCTCAGCAGAGACATTCTTCAGAACATGCTCAGGTGGCAAAAAGCAGTCTATTGAATCATTGTTCAGGAGTTCTTTGGTTTTCTTCGGGGACAGCTAACATTTTGCACCAGCAGTGCAGACTCTTTGAAAATTCCATGTGAGTGAATGACCATAGAGCACAAATTTCTTCCTTTACTTTTTGTGAATGCCTTGGGCATAGGAAACAGATCATGATTGGAAAAAGAGTCTTTAATGAGACAGGCATTTAGCTTTGTCCTCATTTAGAGTATAAATGGAGGAAAAATAATATTTCTGCGAATCCCTTCCAAAAAGAGATTAGAATGGGAAACCAGCTTTGAAAGTCTCTTACTACTGTGGTAAGAGTGCATGAGATCAGAACCTGTAAATGCAGCTTTTTTTTTTCTGCTAACACTATTAACTATTTTAATTAATATGATGGATTCACTGGAAATAATAAATAAATGAGAACTTGAATTTCACTGAAGACAGAAGTCTGTGGTACTTTTTCAGACTCTGGATGGGAACCCAACAAATTCTGATTCATTTCTTGTTTATGTCATGCCATTGGTGTCACCTTGTACAAATCCTTGTGCCTCTACCACTGTTCTATCTCCCATTAAAAGGAAATAATACCTCCTCCCCCTGGAGATATTTTGTAAGGATGTGTTTGTAAGGCACTTCAATATTTTTGTGATCAATCCCATTGAATTTCTGGGGATGAAAAGTCTATTTGCAAAAGATTATAGGATCTGATTACAAGGTCTGTTCAAATATTTCTTTACTGGCTATTTTATTTGCTATGATACAAAATTTGTTGAAAATTTCACTCTGCCAACAATTCCTATACTATTTGTAATACATAGCAGTGCAAAGTTAAGTTATGACAAATTTTGGGCTTTAAAAAAGTGACTGTTGAAAAGTTCTACTTGTACTTTTCAATGTGAGATTGTTTACATCAATATGAATTTTCTGAGGCAAATTTTCCATGAGACTGTACTGATTTACAACAGCTAGAGATCTGGTCTGTTATGTCTATATTAATAATAATTTTACATGAAGTTGCAGCAATTTTAAATGTTGACAGCAAGGCTATTTGTTTTCTGCCATGCACTTGTATCTAGCAACACCTGAATATTTACATCTTTGTCTCGATTTTGTATCAAAATAATGTGAGAAAATAGTGTTTAGTACAAAACTGTTGACTCAATTTAGTTACAAGTTTCTTTTTTTATGGGTAATTCATTATGCAAATGGAAACAACTGAACATGTGCCCTATTATTATTTTTTATCCTTTTCAAATGTGCAGATAGTCTTGAATCTTAAATCCCATATGGAATAAATAGTTACATTAACGCACATGTTATTTGCAAACCTGCATGCTGTGAATCATATGTGCTGACATGGTAATTGTTTGAACAGTTGAGATATTGGATGGCCTTCAAGATCTTAGCTGGTGAAAAGTTGTAGGTATGAGGAGTTCTGTGAGAGCTAAGCAAGGTTTATCAAAGTTCAATGCTGAAAAAATAAGATGACACATATTTACCTTTTGGTACTTCTTGAGGTAATTTGCAATTTTTTTTTGGCCAAATATTTGCATTAAAAAGTACTTGCTTTTCTGCTTCTAAGAGAAGATTTTTACCCATCCTAACTCTCTAAAGCCATATAAAAAAAGACTGTGGTAGTATCAGATTTTAGCTCTAGTGAATTTCCCAGGATAAAAGTCCCCTGTGGAAGCATGAGTGCAGGGGCTACCAGAAAGCAGGGCTGGGGAGAGACATGGGGTCCTCAAGATTGGGCTCTGGCAGGAAATTTTAAGAAATTCCAGGAAATTCTGTGGCAGCCTGGTGAGACTGAGCTGAGGCACAGCTGAGACAAGATAAAAAGACTTTCTTAAGGCAAAGACAGGATTTTGAAGCTCTCGAACAATCCAGTACCACCAAGGCCAGAAGGCAATTTTTTACCTGCTTTGTCCAGGGTGAGTGAAGAAAGAGAAAGCAGGGTTCCCTGCTTACTCCAGAGTTCAGGCTGATTCAGCACAATTTCAAAAAGTGAGTCATGGCTGCATGTGTCCAGCATGAGACACCTGAAAAATGCCAGCTCAAGCAAGACCTTGAGCATTTGATCTCCTTTGTGTCAGTCATCTCAAGACAGATAAGAAACTTGGGGCTGAGGAAGTAGTCAGAGTTTCTACTCCTGTTTGAAAGGGTAAAATTAACAGTTTGTACTGGCTGTTTTTCTAATCCATTATATAAATATCAGGGCATCCCCAATTCCCTGTGCAATAACCCTGTTTTCATGCACAGGAATATCATATCTTGAAGGAGAACGTATTTAACAGCAGACACCACTGTAAGTTTCATATTATAAGGAAATATTTTTAAAACTTCTTTCTGTCATTAACTATTTTTTGAGCTAAAGTATATTTTACATTACAGTATTTTACCACAGGTGTCCTGGGTATTAATGCAAGTTACTTTAAATATATGTGTGTTTGTGTATGAATACACACTATTGTAAAATTGATGTCTGTTGAAGAATGTGAGGCTTTATCACAGCAGTGTATTTTCCCTCCAGAGCAGTACCTTCTTCATCAGCATTGGACATCATTTGCAGATGGCAGCTTATGAGAATGAAACACCCTTATATGGCCCTTAGTGAACTGGATCTTTAATTTTTAAATTTTTTCCTTTTTCCATGAGTTATCATCATTAAGCATTTTCATTAAGACATGTAAAGGTCAAGTTCCTTGAATTGTGCTGATGGCAAGTCAGGGAGATCTGGTGAAAGTTATATCTAGCACAAATATATTCCTATTTACAACATTGGAAAAGAAAATCTCAAGTTTACAACCAAAGTTAGAGACCAGATTCAAAGTCATGTTTGGCTAATCTGTCACCTATCTCTCCCCACCAAAAGTGGTGACTTTTGTTTTGTTTTTAATATTTTGACTCTGAGCTCTTCTCAAGGGGTGTGTGGGTGTTTTTGTAAATATTGTAAATAATATGCTAAACATGATGCATTTTAACAAGAAAAAAATACTTGAAAATCTGTGTGCTGATTTTCAAGGAAAATCCTGTGTTTTCTCAAAAGTTAAATGCATGAGCAAATGCTGATGAATAGAGAAATATAATGCAAAATGTAGGGGGCCTTTTGTAGATTGAGATGATTGTACTTTAAGTCTTTTGACATAATAACTATTGTAACATTGTTTTGAAATGTTTTGCAGAATTTTGTAGCTGAGAGAGAAATAATCCAGAGCTCAAGGAAGACAGAAAACATCTTGTGGTACAGTATTGTGGGAAGGCAAAATAATATATGTGAATGTTACAAAGTTCAGATAACAAGTATTTTGTTTCCACTTCTATTCCACTTAAAAATGGAATAGAAGAAGACTTTACTGAGATTTCTAAAATAAAAAGAGATCAGGTATTGCTAATATTTTTTTTTATGCAAGAGCACTCAGGATCTGGCAATAATATTCCAGTTCAGAAACCATTTTTTGGTGACAGCTGGCAAACACCTTCTTTCTTAGTGTCAGTCCCAGTGATACACTTGGAACACATGCTGGAAGATGAAACAGATACTGTGTGGACAGCTCAGAAAACTTCCAGTTTGTAATTTATTTTCCAAGATGAATTCAATTTGTTTGCTACATCAAAAAAATCACCAAAAAGAATAGCATGAAAGACAAAAGAACTGACCAACAATTGCAATTTGGAAACAGTGTAGTTCCCCTGTGTGTTTCTCTGAAAATTGTTCCTTTAAGAATAACAGTGTTGTGTCAGCAGTCTCTAAGAAATCACTGTTAAGTTTCTGAGATGAATGATTTTAAGTGACATAGTTCAAAAGAGAATGAACTATGTCAATAAACGGTGAGGTGTCATCAAAGAGGCCAAGAAGACTGCAAAGGTCTTAAATTATCACCCTTAAGTAACTCTCATGATGTAAAGAGCATTTTCTTTTCTTTGCAGCTTATTAGCATTCTTATTCTTCTAAAAAAGCCAGGTGGGAATTTTGCAAATATTGACATATATTAGAGTTCTTCAGAATTGTTCCTGTTCCATAACTATCATGTTGCAGGGAAAGTATATAGTTGATAAATTGAATCATTTCTGTGCCACAGATAGCACCTCTGTCACTCACATGTCACTGGTTTGGGCCTGCATGAATGTGATCAGAGAATTTCCCACACTTCCCACCTTCATCCAAAGAGATTTCTTTTTAAAGCACTTTGTCATGTCTTTCAAGATCTATGTTAGTGATTGGGGAAATCTAAATGAAGTCTCCTTCTTCTATTTATTTTAACCCAAAATACAGGCACATATGTGTGCATATAAAAAATAAATATTGTTAATTATAAAATAGTCTTTGTAGATGTGTTTCAAAGTTTAGAATTTCCAAATAAAACAATATTCCCAACAGCATTTTCCTCATTTAAAATTATTCATATGCATTCCCCAGAGTACTGGGAAAGCAGATAGCAGAGGCTTTTTATATACAGCATATAATTGACAAAATCAGGTTCCCAGCATACAGATAAAAAGGTGTCCCATTTCTGCTGGATCCACTTTTTGAAAACCTGTGATGTGTTTTTTGATTCACTCACTGAGAGCTGTGCTCAGAGAAGGGATGGGATAATTCTGGGGAGAGAAGAGACTCGTGTTTCAGGAAAAGTGATTGCCCGGTATCCAGAGATCATCTGGGAACCAAGTGAAGAAAGTATGTGTGTGGTCTGAGGTCAACTGTCCCCATTGTTCAGTCTAGTCTGTCTCTCAATAATGAACTAGTCATTCTGCAAGCTCTGCCTTTATAACAGAGCCAAGAATAGAGGGTGCTCATTTTAAACAAGCATCTCACTGATGCTCACATTTGCCCCCACTGAATTTCATGGATGCTAAATTATTGCTTTTGAAAATACTGACTTCTTTTTCTTACCTGTTCTTCCCGCTGAGAAGAGGCAGGGAAGCAAAGGACTTCTCCTGATGTGAAGAGGGAGAAGTCTTTTGCTCTGGAAATGTTGGCAGGTCCAGATCTTTAAGCTGGAGGAAGGTTTAGGCTGAGAACCCGGCATGCATGGTGCTGCAGACATCAGGGGCTGGTTTTGCCTCTGAAGCACAAGCCCCTGTACCTGGGCCTGATTAAGGGTATGCCATGTTTGAACAGGGATATTCTTAAAATCGTAATCTTCTAACACTGTGTCTCTTGCTTTGGAGAAACAGTGAACTGTGAGTAAAGTTATTTAACAGTTTCTGTCAAAAAATTTGGAACCTCAACAGCTATTTGACTTAAGCAGTTGGGAGATATTTTTCTGGAAAATGTTTCAAGGCCAGGAGCTAATGCTATTTTATAAATGTTTTTCTTCCTTAAGCAGCACTCTGAAGGGGTTAGGTTCAGTTTTGAGCATTACCTCAGACAGTTTTCATAAACAGATTTTGAAAGATGGTGGCTGGGCTGGTTTTGTTAGAAAACACTTTTGTGAAATTTTCCCTTTTGTGAAATTTTATTCTAAATTATTATCTGAATATGTTTATTGGAGCTTGTCATCCTAAAATCCTTAAACACATAGAAACCTTCCAGAGTTAGAGAAGATAACACATCTCTGTGTTTAATAGTCCTGACAGATTTTTTTCTAGGTTCACTTCTAATTGTTCTTTTATCCCTTTTATTATTTCTGGCTCCAGAATTTCCTGTAGCAATAAGCTTCATATTTTAATTACATGTCAAATGAGAAAGTATTTACTTCTGTTAACTTGAAACAGGCTGTAATAATTTCATGTCCTTCAGAATGAGAAACAATTATAATTGTTACCTATTCATTCTCTCCATGCCATTTGTGGTATTCTTTACTTTTCTAATACCATAATTTATTTCTTTCTGAATTGGTAGAGTCATTATATATAGTAGGTCTCCTACGCTGCTCATCAGTGGCATCATCTCTTTTTTTCTAGGAGACAGAATGCCACAGGGAAGTATTTTAAAATGATGCTTTTGTTGTACTGGTCTGTACTAAACTTGGAGCTGTGAGTGGGAACAACTCATCTGATTTCAAGGCCTTTGATGCATCCTAAGAGTAAGGATAGTTCTTTGTGTACTTTTACTTTTTAAGTTTTAATGCATTAGGGGAGCAGAATATTTGTGGTGCTCCAAGAAGAGTGCAGGCCTGATTCATACACGCCTGTCTGAACAGTGTGGGGACAGTCACCTTCTGCAGTAACAGCAGCTTTCCATCCAGCTTCAAGGGAACCCTGCTAATGACTAGTTTGCAAAAATCCAGCAGTGAGTGTACACAGGGAAGTGCAAGTTTATATCAGATATTTTATGCCAGATTCTGCTTAGTTTTAAAATGACATTTGAGCAAAATGTATGAAGGGAGGTGGAGATCAGTACTACAGGACTGTGAGAATCTGGAAGAGCTCTCCTGGCGCCATGTTTCACTATCCAACAGCTTGGCTAGAGGTCTGTTTGGGTCAGGCTCCTTGCTAGAGCACCCAGGCTCCAGGCACACTCCCCTGGTGAGCTGTGTCCTGTGACAATTGGCATTAACCAGACTGCAAGAGCCAGGGTGAGCTGGCTGGTGAGCAGGAGGCTTCTATATCAAAAACAACTGCAAAAAAGGGAAGATACCTAAAACCTGGCAAATAGAGATTTCACTGCCATCACAGCCTGCTTCAGAGCAGAATTTCTGCTTGTTTTAAAGCAAAAAGTGATGTCTTTTTATCACAGCTCAAACTCCGAGACAGTAGGTGAAAATACTTGGAAGCTAAGAAAGTTGGACAAGTGCTTGTTCTTAATGGAAGTTTTTAAGGACTGTGTTCACAGAGGTGTTGCACTCTAGGTATATGTCATTCAGTATCATCACATTAATATTGATATTATGATTCTTGCATTCAACTGAGCAAGAATTCTCTGCATTTTCTGCTATGCACTTTCAGTGAAACAGAAATATCAGTTCAAATATTTTGGAGAGTTAGATATTCTTTAATAAATAATACACAAATATGTCTTAAGGGCTTTTTCAGTCATCTGGAGGGAGCAGAAGGAAAGAAGGAAGAAAAGTAGGGAGAAAACTACAAAGGTGACAAGTTAGGTGACAATTTCATTTTGAGGGTGGGAAATGCAGAACTTCATTGAAATCATCATTTTGTGTCCTAAGGGACTAGGTTTTACTTGTGACAGGCCTTTTGTCTAGATCTACAGCAGTGAAATAGATCTAGTTGACTTACTTGACCATAATAATTTTTAGGCAGACAGGAAAATGTACTTGCCTGAGAACTCTGACTGGCTAAAATGGATTAAGTCCATGGATTGAGACCAATACCAAAGATTATTTTTGCTAGAGTTGTGGTTGTTTGTGTGTTTGCATTGTATTTAATTTCTTCAGCCACACAGGCTAGATAGACAAAAGAAAAGTAGATCTGCAAGAATGCCACTGTCTACCGAAAAATACTGTAGGTCTGCCCTCTTCTGGGCAATAGGGTTCCAGAGTCTGCTGTGGCAGGTTTTTGGTTTCCCTCATACTATTTTCTAGCCAACTGTGTAAGTTTTGTAGGCCTTTGAGCTGAGAAAGCTCCTCATGTCTTCTTCTCCCTGTTATCTCAAACTGTGAGACAGTCCACCTTGCACCTATTAGAAATTAACAGAAATCAGGAATTAGGGGTATGAGGTCATCAGCTTGCTGGGAAAAGATAAACTCTGCCCTCCCTCATTGTGATGTCCTGTAGAACTTGGAGTGCTCCTGAGCCAATGCTTTAGGACATGCTTAACACAAATCCCAGTCTCTCCATGTGTTGAATGTCCCACCCAGTCTTGAATGTGATAATACAATGTCTTCTCACAGGTAACTTAAATATCCGTGTTAAGCCTGGATCAGAATAAAAGAATCATAAGGAAAAAGAAAATCCAAAGAAGGAAATCTCAAGTTAAACACAACATAAGGAAGTAATCTCTCTAATTATGATATGCAGTTTCACCACACTCATTCTGCATCCAGAAACCAAAAATGAGCATTTGCTCAGAGCCAGTAAAAGTTAACTCTTCCTGTCCATTCCATGAGTAAGTGAATATGAAAGCTGTCTAGTTATTTTGAGATCTTCTATTCAGTCACTTTAACACATTCTGATTCTCAGTTGCAACCATTTTAAATCCTCAGTAGTTTTGAAAACATTAAAGTGGGGGGTTTTGTGAACATTTCCTGCTCTAGACCACCAGACTTTGGATCCACCTGGACCCAGTCACATTTGCAGGGCTTTGCAGTAGATTTGGGGTGCAGCCTGTACTGTGAAATGGCATGGCTGGCCTGCCTGGTTTGCTTGGAGGGACATTGGTCAGGGCCCGATTGCTGGATTATCCCAGTGTCTGTGAGGGATGTTTGCCATTCCACATCACAGTTTGACATCTTGTTATAATCTACCTTACTTCTGCATGCTTTGTGAAGACTTGGCGGTTTTCTTCTCACTTAGACAGTGTGTGTGTATCAAACCTCTGGCTGTGGATGAGAGTGCCTGGAATTAAGAACATTCACACCCCTCATTTTCCTTTTGTGAAGTTCAGTTTTCACGGTTGCTTTCCAAAAAGACAATTTGCATATTTCATCCATTGTTAGTAAACAGATTATAAGGCAATCGTTTGTGTGCTAAATCACAGCAAAGTGTGCTTTGTGAATCTGATGCTCATCTCCCCTTCATTCTAACCTGGCTTAACTCCATTGATTTCAGTGGAATTACTGCTGATTTATGTTGTGAAAGTGAGCAGAGAATCCAACAAGCAAATTTCCCTTTTGCACATGAGCGTGCCAAAAGTCCTAATTTACCACTGTGGATCTCTTCCAATACGGTGCTGGCTTAATTTCTTTTGAATTACTTGGCTGGAAGGTGACTGCAGTGAATCAAGCCCAGGATGCATATAATTATCTTTGTGTGCTTCTTCTTCCTCTTTTTTTTTTTTTTCTTTATGTATATTACCTCACATGAAGACTGAATTTACTCTCTGCTTTGCAGGTAGCCTGCATATGGCTCTGTAAGAAAATGCATTTTTTGAAATCACAAGATCAGTTCAGCAGTTAATGGCTACTAAAACTGGGAATTCCAACACAACAAATCTTTGTTTCTGCTTAAGTCATACTATCTAAATAACCTGTAATTTCTCCCCAGATTTTACAATAGTATCTCAGTGTGTACTATAATTACAGAACAATTTTGCTGTAACATGGCTTTGGTAGTGATGTGAAAATGCTGCTCTGCCTGTCCTTTTATCTTGAGAAGGATATACATAACACAATGTAGCTAAATGTGTGATAACTGCTTACTCACATTTAGCTGTATCTAGCAATAACTACACAAAACTTAGTTTTCAGCAGTCTTTTCTGGTTTTTGTACATTTATATACTTGTAAATACAGTGTGGAAATTAATATATCCATGATATATTTAAGAATAAAATACAATACAGATGAGTCCATCTTTTAAAAATTTAAGTGAAATATACATGCAAACTGATAAATACCATACTAGAATCAATATAAAAACTGGCAAGAGTAAGTGAAAGATTCATATATTATGAATGTTTGTCAGAAAGGAGAATTTTCTGTTTGTATGAACAAATTATACAATTTTGCATCATGCTGTTTGCGCTCACTCTAGATAACTTACAAACAAAATATTTATGAGGAAAATCTCTTCCATGATCCAGTTTTCTTTAGTGGTGGGTTTTGTACACTTGACAAATCAACAGGGTTTACACTCCTAAGTAACTGAAGTGCTTTGAAACATTTCTTCCCCACCTCTGTTTGCTGTACACCCTACATACAAAGCATAAGATTAAAATCAGCTTGATGGCTGTGTTTCCGCAGCTGACTTAGGTGGAAAACAGACACAATCTCCTGTAAAAGCCTCCCTCAACTTCTTCTCTTCTAAGAGAATCCATGTTGAGAGAAGAAAACACTGGCTGAGAAGCAGTAATGATGGGTGTTTCACTACATCACAGTTGCAATCACCTGCGTGTGAGGTTAAATTTTGCTTGGCACTGTCCTACTTCTATCTGGATCCATTTAAGCTTTCCCAAGCAGTAGTTCCTCAGGTCACTCCTTCCTTTGACAAAGGACTAGCTGAAGCATAAGTTAAAAGGAAATCTCACTTATTTGGCTGTTACTGCTCATACAGTAATGATTAGAAGAAAATCTGGAAGCATGGAAAGACTAAGAGCACATTCACATACACACAAGAAAAAAAAAGAGATTACTTGCATCTCTCACAAATAAACCATCAAGGTATCAGTTCCACAGACAATCAATATTAACATTATCACAATGAAAAATAATTAAACTAGAGTGATTTGAAAATAGCACTAACAATTCTGCCCAAACACTGCCTAGTGAGTAACTAATGACAATTATTGCCATTTCTTAGTCAAGCTTCACACAACAGAGCTATTGAAAAATAATTTTCCTGCAGCCCACTGTAAGAACAGCTATTCTAAGTCCCCCACAAACAGGAGATGGCAATGTGAACATCTTTAATTTAAGTTTTAAATCTATAATGTCATATGCTAAGTATGGAGAATAAAGATATATTTGGAATGGTAAATGCTTTTAAGCATTTCTTAATTTAGCATGTCAGCATGTCAATAGTATTTTAAATACTGCATTGCACTTTTAAAGAAGTAGTAATGTGGTTTGTTGAGTTACACTCAACTTTGTGCATTAATATTTTCTGTTATGCATTCATAAACACATCTGAATTGAAACATGCAAACTGTGTTTGTGCAGAAATGTGGATGGATGGATGGATGGATGGATGGATGGATGGATGGATGGATGGATGGATGGATGGATGGATAGATGGATGGATGATCTCTGCCTCCCTCAGTGGTTTGTATAAATAGTATGTTTGTAAAAGGAGTGAAGGAACGCAAAGAGTCAATTGTTCCTAAAGAAAATAAACACTTTCTGGTAGACTTACAGTATCAGTTGTCAGTTGATACCTGTATGTGTCTGTTGTTACCTGTATGTGTCCAATGTCTGAAAAATAATAATAGTAATAAAAAAATAAGACAAGTAATATCTTAGTAACAATTGGAAAATCTGGGCTGTCTTTTTCTTCATTCCTGGAAGGTGCAGGGTAATATTCAATTTCCCTCTGTTTCATGGCAGCATCTGCCACATTATAGGACTGGACCAGGAAGACAAGCAAGAAGGAGGCCAAGATAAATGAAATTGGTCTAATGCCAGTGTTGCAATGATTGAAAGGAATGAGCTAAAGCACAAATACCAAAACAAATTCTGGGAGCTGCCATGAGACAACATGGAAAGCTGGAGGGTCAACTTTTTTACTCCCTCTTTACTGTCAGAACTAATGGTATAGATACAGAGCAGGCTGTTTGCTTAACATGGTCACTTTCTGCTAGATGTATTTACTAGCAGGAATAGCAAATAACATTGTCCCCTAAATTGTTCAATCTACCCCATGTACTCCCTCTGTTCCAGGACCAGTCATAATCAATCAGGTCATTAAATGCAAGAATCTTTTCTCACAGCATCTTAGGCTTTACAGAGCATTTCACAAAGGAGAACAAAGCATGTAACAGTGGCTATGAAACAAATGACACACAGAGCAGTAAATAGGCAGTGGCACAGTGGGATATTCATACCCTCAACCTCAGCCACCTGCTAAGTTAGCTTGTGAGGAGTCTCAGGCTCTTTGTGTAGTCAGTGAGGAGGGAGAGCTCTTCTGTGAGGAAATTCAGAGAAGCAAAGAGTATTTTCATCTGCTGCATTGCTTGTGCTAGATAATTTGATGTGGGTATTATGAATACTTACTATAATGTAGTAATAGGAAAACAACTGCTGCAATGACTGGAACAGACATCACAACCTCACATCCAATTACTTCCTTTCTAAATTGTGGGAGAAATATATTCAAGCTCAGAGTTGTCCTAGCTAGAGGAAAAGCCTCTGGGAAAAGCCTCCTTACCAATGCTGTTGTGGATTCAAAAATTTTGGGCAAGCACAAGGAATCCTCAAAATGTTTGTGAACAGTATTTCTACATTGAAGAGAAGACATGTCTAAAGGAAGTAATGGTGTTATAACCAGAGCTTTGTGATAGCTCAAAGAGCTCAGATTCCATACTACAAAGCTAAAATATCTTTGCAGCTTGGGTCATTAGTTTATGTTAAATTGAAACAGAAGGAGCCAAGTCTATGTTGGAGCAAAACGAGAGATGTTCTCTTGTGTCTCTTAGTCCTGTCTGGCAGCAACATTCCAGTATGATGCAAGGGAAAGGAAGGAATAAGGTCCCTGGATTTGAGAAGTAAGAAGGGCAAGGCTGTAGGAGTACAGGTGCTGCTCATAAAATATGGCTGAGGGAATTTTCTCCAGCACTCATGCTTGGAATGTCAGCTAAGCGAGGATATCTAAAATGAGTGGATAAACTGAAGATAGTGTTTCAAGGAAGGAGAATCTAGTTTGAGAATACAGTAAAAATTATCTAAAGAACAGACTCAGTTCTCGTTGTTGATAACTAATACTGGTAATAATCTAGTGTGAATCTATGTGAGTGCCTATTTTTGCCAACCCTGCTTCCTATCCAGGCCACAATACTGGCCAGCGCTTTAACGGCACAATCTGGCCCAAGATGGGCATTGATTCAAAACAGCCAACTCAGAAATGAAATACATGGAAAGGGAAAAAGCAAAACAAAACTCCATGTGAAAGGAAAAAGATCCAAACAACTGATGGTCTTTCTGATCCCTGAATGGATGCCAGTTGTCCTGAGGCAGTGAAATGGCCAACAGATAATTCCAAACTTTGAAAGGCATCCATATCACCACTCGGTCAGGCAAGGGAAAAAGAAACAGCATATTAAAAAAAAAGAGGAGGGTTAAAAAAATACCCCAGTTCTCTGTCAACAGCTTTTATAAAAACGTCTCTTAAAAAAAATAGATCTCAGGATGGATTTCCATTCAGTCTGCCAAAGCCACATTTACCCATCAGGTCTGCTCCCTGCTCAAGCCAAGTTTACCATCTCACAGCAGTCCTCATGACTCAGGAAGCCAACAGGGATGACTAATGAAACTGCACTTCCATGAACTATGGCAACAAGCATGTGGGGCACACTCCACAGAGGAAAAAGTAGGAAATTCATACATGGCCACTTTGTGTTTGCTTGCTTGGGGGGGAAACAGGCCCAATCATCCACACGCACAGAGGGAGCAAGCAAGCTTTCCAGATCAACTGGCTCCTTCATGACGAGAGCAGGACACGAGCCAGACATGTCACTCTCACTTTCTGCCTCTTTTATCTCTCGCCACAACTAGGGACTGCAAAGAGGAGATTGTTCTGGCTGGAAGCGAAGGGAAACAGGTGGTACCAGCAGCTGCAAGCTCTTTAGCTCTCGTTGGCTCCACTTATTAGAACATGCATTGTATGTTTAATACATCGCCTCCCGCGGTGTGGGAGTGAGAGCTGGAGGCTGGGGGTGCTGCACCGCGGCCTCCTGTATTGCTGGGGAGGGAAGGCAAGGTGTAGGCTGCTCCTAGTTAGAGATAATTAGAAGCTAGGGCTCCTGAAGAGAATTTGGTAACTCCACAAGAAAACCAGCTGTCCTTGATTACAGTGATATATTAGTCACTCTACAGTTGCTGTGCCAGTCAGCATTTTGCATACAGCAAATAAATGCAGAGATATTTTCCAGGCAGAAATATGTGGGGACAAAGTTCTGCGCATGGCTTACCTCTGAGATGGGCTGATTTGTTTGTTTATTTGTTTTTATATTGCTAGCTATAAAGAACAAAGGATTTGGGGAGGTCTGAGCCAGATATCTTCCTTTTATTTACTTTTTAAATCTAAGGATCACCATATTTTTAGTCTTGCCAAACTCCCTCTGTGCTGTTCACCTATAACACACATGGGGGAGGTTCTATCATGAGCAGTATGATTTGAATCAGTTTAAATTACCCCACGCTCTGATAACTGAGTAAAATTTTATGAACCACTATTGACACCCATGGGAAACTATTTTCCATGGTGCTTATTTTCAGAAATATTATCTGAAAAAAATTGTTTACTCCTTGTAGTCCTAATTTTATAAAGTAGTTGGTCATAATGTGTTAATTTTATTCAAGCTTTTAAAATAAAACTCTGTGTAACTAAAGGTAGGTCTAGCACTTTTGAGTCTGAAAGTTACTGGAATGTGTTTTCAGGGAAAATAATACAAAAGTGTAGAAAAAATGGGTGAAGGGGGAGAAAAATGCAGCACAGATCATTAATGTTGATTGTTACCACACTCAACTGATGCTACTTCTTGGTAAGATTTTCTTAGACATATGAAAGTGCAGAAGATTTGTGGTTTTGTGTACCATAGGGGTGGAAAATTACCAAGATATAAAGGGAGGATTTGGTCAAGAGCTTTGAGGTGGGGCAGAATAAGTTAAAGGGCACATTACAGTATTTTGTGCTGAAAGAGTAGGTATTGCAGTTACAGGCTCCCACAGGCTCAGTCTTATGACAGGTTTTACTTAATACTTGCATGATGGACCATATCATATAAAGCAAGAGAGAGCTAATGAAATTTTTTGGGGTTTTCCTAACCTTGGGAAACCTTGGCTGCAGAGATATATAGCATACATACCAGAAAGGCAGTATGGATGGGAGTCTTAATCAATGGAGGGAGAATACTACACAAGATGTGAGCAGTAGCATGAAGTGCTGGGTCACCCATGAAGCAGCAACAGTTTCAGGTGCTTTTTGTTAGAGCTTCTTACCTGGAAATAACAGAAGGGAAAGAATTGGGTGTGCAATCAGTCAAGGACATCCATGGCTGAGACCCATCAGGCTGATCCCATGGAAGAGGCAAATGCGGGCCTAGGATGTATTGACAATGAATAAAATCCAGAGTTCTCAGTAGAAAATCCATACCTGTGTCAAATAGCTGAAAATAATTCTGATCTATAGAAACATGTTAAGTTTTGCTGACCAGATGAAATATCACCTAAGTTTCTGAAATGCTTGAAAACTGGTATGCAAGTACATGTCAAAATAATCACAAAAAATTTATTTGGCTCATTCTCCAGATTGCCAGATTTTACTCATTCTTTTGCAGTTCTGTTAAATCTAAATATAGTCTTAAGCACTTTTTCCCCTATGTTGCAGAATGACTGTGATTTTCCCTCAAATTTATGTTCCACTCCCTCCGCAAGCTCTTTGTATGTCTAACTGGCCACAATGGGAAGCAGAACAGTTTTAAGGAGGCAAGACCCCCACAGAGGACAAAAAAGAAACTGGTATTTGCCATCAAATGAAAATAACTAAGCCAAATGCAATCAAATTCTTGATGGGAACGGTGATAATTTCTGCTGTACCACAATACTTACCTGCCACATAAACAAGACAACACACATCTCCTGAGCTCTTTTAGTCTCCCCATACCTTCCAATCCCAATAAACTGTATAGTCCTGAAGCAGTTTTATTTTAGTTTTGAATGCAATGTGCAATTTGTGTAATTAATTCACTTTGACACGGTTAACAGTCCTGACATCTAATGTATGTCTTTCTTTAGGAGATGTTGATGAAACAGTATCTGAAAACTTACAATTTACCCTAGTGGTCACCATTGGGATCTACCCTGATATCAGAGTACTTTTGCTACATTGTGATATCCTCAGCAAAGTATTTTTCTAGTTCACTAAACTCTGAAGAATATTAAAATATATGTTGTCAGGCTAGTGTACTCTAAGTCCAGAGGAAAAAACAAACCCTCCCGTATAAGATACACCCAGCTACTTTGACTCGCTAATACGTTTTGTTTGTGGTGATTTGTTTAGTATTGTTACAATCCTGGCCTAGAAGATAAAAATACCATTTACTAACCAGCTTTTCCATTATCTCTGTTAGCAGTCCCCCATCATGAAACTACAATGGAAAAAAGGAAGCATGAAGTGCTTTAACTTCTTACCCAATGTCAGTGGATCATACAGTCTTTGGAACTAAGATTTCCATGTGCAGATTAACATTTCCTGAGACATTAAGTCAAGTAATTATGAACACAGCTTGATTACTACATGTAATCAAAGCCAGAGTTGCTGTTTTGGGCCAGTTTTTTCCAGCCAGTGTAAGCACTGTTATTACCAACTCTTGCTTTTCCTGGTTTTCATCTTGTTTACAGGCTGGAAAAACAGAAATGTCATAAGTAACTGAGGGAAAACTAGGCTAAGTAGAAACTTGTCATGGATTTGGCCTCATTTCACTCACACCCTTTCCCAATACTGCAAATAGACTCCTGAGAGCAAGCATCAATGCCATGCAAATCTAATTGGAAAAGTAATAAACAGAAACCTACTTGGATGTTTTTCTTGCTTCTTATAACCCAGGAAGCCACCTAGAAATTTAATCCATTTCACTGAGTCTGTTGACATGTTGACAAATAGGAAATTAGGAAAAAATGTAAGTAAAATAATGTACTTTCTGATGCCTCTGACATTTATATTTCCTGTCATATGCTGTAGTCATTAGAGAACATTAACTTTTAACTGTCTGCAACTTCTCCGCATTTCCTTGTGTCCTATTCCTGTGCTATTTTATTCCTATGAAAGATAAAAAATTAACAGTCTGTAGATCAAGTAATTATAATCGTGAGGCCACAGGTTGATAGGGCCTATGGAGAAATGTCTACCTTTAAAAATGTAAGTATAATTACTACATTATGTCTTGGAATAAATGGGAGAGAGGGGGAGCTGCAGACTTCTGTCAGGGCTATTGAATCAAAACGAGGAGGGAAGGGAACATCACTGGCTAGGGCAGAGACTAGGCAAAAAAAGGAAGGTTTAAAATAAATGTGGGGCAGATCCTCAACAGTTTTCATTCATTACCTACCTCCTTTAATATTCCTGATAGCATTTCTGTTTTGTGCAGTTCTGTAAGGTGTGCCAGCCTAGCCGATTTTAACATCTCCAAGGCACATTATCTGTCTGCTCATGTAATAGTGCAGCATTTTACTCACAAACACAAATAAGTATGCACTGGGAGGAAAGCTTGTGTCTCCCACCCCCTTACTCCACAGCTGTCTGGAACCACTCCAGGCCTCAGAAAGAGGCTTACATTTGATCCTGAAAAGTCCAGTCTGTAAAAGAAAAGATGGTTGGTTTTCTTTCCCCTGTAGACATAGTTGTACATCCTAACTTTCTTATTCTTCTGTTTTCTCCAGGAAGGCATTGAGGAAATTTTACATGAAGGTGGTCTTTTGGGGAAACAACACTTGTTTTGTTCTCCTCCTGGGGGTGACTTCCCTGAATGGGACTTGATCCCAAGTGGTGACTGTTCAGATTGAGCAAGTAAAATGCATACAGAGGTTTCCTCTCCATAAATGGTGCTGCAGTCAGGAACTTGCTAAAAGGAAGCTGACTGATCTGATCTAAAGCTGTATTTTAAGGCTTTAAATGAACCCTCTGCAAACCTGCACCTTTGCAAAGGTATCCTTACTTGAAAATGATTCCTCTGACCTCTGCTGCCTTGGATGCCAGCTTGGAAGCAAGGAAACGAGGAAGACCAAGCAAGGTGGAAAGAAGGGAGTCAGTGAGCAAATGAAGAAAAGGGCAAACCTGGAGTAATACCCACAGAAAGGAGTGCAGCTCCTACACCATGGCAGGAAAATGGTTAACCCATGGATTAAAAGTATAAAACCACCATAATTTGGGAAATACAATGGTGCTAGCTGCTGGAAGTAGGGAAGAGAATTTGCATGATGTCATGCTAGAAATACTTTCTGTTGCTCTAAATTTCATTAATCCTCTTTCCTTTCTTCTGACTTGCTGGGCAGCTTTAGACAAGGCTTATAACATGCAAGGCTTGTAAGAAGCCTTCTGTTTACTCATTAGTGAAGTGTGTACAGTAATATTACGTACCTCAAAGGTCAAATGATTGAAGCTTAATTAATGCTTTCTTCTATAATATCTGTTGAAAGATAATACACTACTGCAATACTCCTACCGTATTATTACAGTTTTTAAATTTTGTTATGCCTTCCCAACCTTTGTTGTCATCATGCTGTCTTAATATTTATTGCACAAAAGCAATTGAGAATTCTTTCAAAATATGGGGAAGGAAAGGGAAAGTCAGTAGTAATAGGGAGGCAATAGCACTATATAGAAACACTTACCTGTGGTGAATTCCAGCCATATATGGAGCCTTTCAATGCGGGCCCTCTGTGGGATGTGAGCAGCTAGAGATAAGGAAGGATTTGTCTCACTGTGCTGCTGGTTTTTGCAAACACAAGGCCACAGAGTGGGCTGTAAACTAAAATCTCAGCTTTGTCTTGGATGTAGATGCTCAAAATAAGGTCTGCCTTTTGATACTCCTAAATATCCCAGTTAGTATTTTGAGATGTGCATTCTGGTTTTTTTACTACATTACATGGAATAGAAAGCAGATCAATACATGAATCTATGAAATATGCAAAGGAGAAAACAAAGGATGTTGTAAGTGGCTGGACTTACTTCATAGCCAGATGAAATTTTGGGCCAGCATAAGTCTAAGGGACAAAGCCTGAGCATTTCTTTTAAAATCTGGGAAAGGGGTTTTGCCCACATGATCATTTTCTTTCCTGATGGGACTGTAGACCTGCCATTCCTGGATCAGCTAAATCTGGGCTTGACCAAATGTTTCACTGCCAGAAGCCCTGTTCCTGGCAGCAAGTGTGGTGAGCGCTGGTGGGTGCCAAAGATTTGTCTCCTGCAACTATGTTTGTGGAGAAAAGTGTCCAAAAATCTCACCCTTTGCTCACACCTGTGTTTGAGCATAGCAGTTCTGTGGCCTGTCTGGCACCTGCAGGACAGCAAACAGCAACTTAATGAAAGTTTGCAATCAGAAGGATGCACCACAAAAAGAGATATGGGCAAGTGAAATCCTTCTTGCTCTGTTTGGATTAATAAAATTAACTAATTGCTTGAAATCAAGTGTGAAGGAATATTATTATTCTATTAACAGTATTAATATTTATGTGTTCTAGAAGGCAACTCTGCCTTAGAAATTCGATAGCTTGAATTGGACTGGAAGATTTTTCTCTCTAATTTCAGGGTAAGTTTGAAAGAAATTAGGCCTCCACATTTTGGACAACATTCTGCAACCAACAGGAGTAAGATAAATTAAACAGGAATATTTTTTTCTGGACCTTTGATTTCTGGAACATTTTTGAAAACTCTTCCTGGCTACTGATGATGTAAGAGTGAAAAATTGAGTATGATTTTTCAGTCCTCAATTGAGTTTGCATTGTGCAAGCATCTTCCTTTATACTGCAAACCCTGCAAATTTCATATAAGTAAATGAGAGGGAGTAAACAGGGATTCCCACAGTGCCATTTTCCCAAGATCAGAATATAAGTTAATGTAAATGCATTGCTTCCATTTCTCTCTTTATAGATCATGGCAATAAATCCCCCTTCCATTTCCACAGATAACCTAACTATTCAACTTTCTGATGGTTATTTCATGATTAAGACACTGTTTTGAGATATGGGAGATCTGCGTCAAATTTCTGGCCTTGCAATAGATTCCTGTGTGACCTGGGGCAAAGCAATTATTATTTCTGTGATTTCACTCCCTGACTGTAAAACAAAGATGGTATTTCTTTTGCCTGTCTACAGGAGTACATACAAGCATCAGCAATGTAAAATTGTTGAAGGAAAATAATTCTCTTTTTCCTGCTTTTCATCTTCCAACCCTTTAGCGTTAGTACAAGTGTTTGTAGGATACAGTGGGTGGGGAAAAAGAAGCTGTGGGCCCTTAACCTGTATGAGATCAGTTAAATCGGTGGATACTGAACTGAGGAGACTGTGCCGGGGACCTGGGGTGAATCAAGAAAACTTCAGCTGAGCATCTTTACTGAGAAAAAGCTAAATGGAATTGTATCCCATCTTCTAGCTGCACATGAGCCCCACCAGCACAGTTGTTGCTTAAAGCATCATAGCTAGACAGCCAAATTGCTATTGGAATCAAATTGTGATAGACTCTAGAAATGAAAGCATTTGTTAAATGACTATTGTCCTGAACAGCTACTTTAGAATTGGATATGCTGATCAAAGAAAATATCTGTTTTCCACTTGGGACAGTGAGTACAGGCTAATGAAGTAATTTGTTGACAGTTGAAACTGCATCAACACCAAGAACCAAATTCAGTTCCCTGCAATCCCTGTTTAGTGTTTTTCTCGGGGGGCTCTCTTTCCTCCCCACCAGCTTTAAGATTGTGCCCAAAAATTAAATGGATTCAGACTGTACCTTTAGTGGAATTAGCAAGTATTTCTGCCAGGAAAATATTAATCTCCAGGGAATAAGTTTTGGACAGGGCCTCATAGAGTAGCACATGCAAATACTAGTCTGAGTGTATGAGGTTATAAGGCAGAGGGAATAAATATTTCCTGCCCCAGAAAACAGAGGCATTGCCATTCTGCAGGCCAGTACTGCAACTTCCAAAAAGAGGGTAATAGCCAGAAGTGAACGTTTATGGGTTAAGAAGTCAACAGCAACCCCCACCCAAGTGTTCTACATTCCAAACCAGGTGCCTCTGCCCCCATCCCTTCATCTACCAGTCCCTCTTGTTGCCCTGCTTGAGGAAGCCCCAGGGTTTTAACTGCAAAAGAGATGCCACAACTTCCCATGGACTTCCCTTGGTGCCTGCAGCTCCATGTTGGTCCAGGTACTAATTGTATGATCTTGCAGGGCTGGGATGAACTGCCCTTCTCCCACCTAAGTGTGGCAGGCTGCAGAGCCCTACTGGGAATCTGAGGAGCTGGAACAGGCACCCCATCTCAAACAGGCACACCAAGTGTGTGGCTCTGCCCTTCACCATTTGTTGCTGAAGAAATGGCTTTGTCAGTCAATTCCCAGCATAATTACAGAGCAAGGGCACGGCACCTTCTCCTCCTGTGGAACTCTACAACCTACCTGCAACATTAGTATCTGTGTATGGTTGATTGCTCTCTGCTGGGGCAATCATCTTGCTTTAATTTAGGACACTAATGATATCATAAGATAGTTTGATGACTGTGTAATTCTTCTGATGTTTGTTGTTACTGGATATAACAGCCAGTTTCGATACTATAAAACACCACATTTCATGTCCTCTTGGGGAGTGGAAAGGGGAAGAAAGAGGGTGGTAGCAGGGAGATAGGCAGAGAAGGAGGGAGAGAAGGAAAAGGAAGTCAGTCAGTGCTTGCCTGATCTGCTATTCGGAGTGAATGATAATTTTTCAGTACAGCAAAGCTGGCAGCAGTGCTTTTGCTATCAGGGTTTTTACCATGCTTCTCTGCTTATCTCTCAGCATGACCACTGAAATCTGTGAGATCACACTACGAGCCATGGTATCCTGTCAGGTTTGAAATTATTTCCGACAGGCTACAAAAACAATTGGGCCCTCACTTTGGCTGCTTTTACACTAGTTGAAGTCTAATTTATAAGATAGATCATTCGCTCCACTGGTTCTGTCCTTGATACTTTTCAAGCTATGGCTGGTGTTGATGACTTTTGTTTTGTGATTCTTACATCTTCTATAAGTTTTTTTATTTGCTTTGGTTTTTGTGTGGTTTCTTTTTTTTTTTTCCAGCTCATATCCCTATTTGATAGGCACAACTTTATCCAAATGCATTATTTCCCTGCAAGTAGCTACTTCACTGTTCATATCAGCTGTGACCTTCACAATACATCGCAGTCTGCCTGAGCTGAGATTTATTTAATACTCTCTAGAAAGCTCTCCAGTTAGATTTTAATAGTATTTGTTCTACCTTTGTGTATGAAATAGGAGAAAGCTTATTTTCCCTTTAGACCACAGGGCAATGCACAATTACTGCTAGGGACTGCTAAAGAATTAAATAATAAGCATTTAAAGCTACAGTTTTGCTGAGCTCCATTGGACCTGCCTAGTTATAAGCTCACTCTTTGTTATGTAAAATTGAGTATTAAATTGAAATCATGCTTTATTTATAGAGAAATACACAGTGAAACTAAATAAATAACTAAATAAACTAACTGGACTACTCAGTTCCCACCAAAATGCCTTTGAAAATCTCACCTCTATGGGATTGACTGTAAGAATTAGATATTCCTTTTGATCCTTGTCTCTAGTAAAGAACACAGTGATATAAAATTTCAGTAAAATATGAAAAGTTTAAACTTGCACCTCATCTATGCTCCTTTGTGAATTGAAACCAGGTTATATTTTTATGACTACTGAAATATACCTATATTTAAAAAATATTGTGTACAATATTCTTTTCCTGGTCACACTATGAACATTTAGCACATGAGATAGCCAGGGAATGACATCCATGTAAATAAAACAACTTTGTCCTCTTCACAGCTTAACTCTTATACTTTCTAAAAATCCAAGGTCCTTTGAAAGTCCATGAATTCTTTGTACTTTACATTTTTCAAATATTGTGCATTAATTGCACCATAAGGGCTTCTGATCCTGCATCACTGAGCCCCATGTATAAATGAAACACCCCAGTAGACTTCATGCAGCTCTTAGAATGTGAAAAGTTTGGTAAAAGGAGCACTGTGGTCAAACTCAGGAGGAGGAGGTTTCATCCTTCTTCCTATATTTGCCTTGTGGCTTTCTGGGACAAAGTGCTCGGCTCCATGCAATGCCTTGTTATGTTTGATGGATTACTGCTGTAGTCTGATGCTTCTCTAGAGTTTCTGTTTCACCATCCACTAAGCAAGGTCTGTGTTTCCTAGATTGGTGAAGTGCATGGACAAGTTTTTGATGAAAAGCATCCCACAGTATGCAGCTGTTATTAAATGCTGGCCAGATCACTGCGCAGCTTGTAAAGCGTTTTTAGCCAGGCTCTGAAATCAATGAGAAGACACAGGAACTTTAATTTCTTCTGTGCTAAAGAACTCGCCTATAACAGGGTGATAGTTTTTAGGGCTTCATGGGAGAAAACCCAAAGCACAGAAGATGCCATGAAGATGGCATTTGTTATTTTTGCAAACACAATACAGATACACCATGCTAAGACCATTCCTCTCAACAGCAAAACTGTACAGATCAAAAAATGTGAAATTTCTGTTTCTACACTTCTCTTTCTATGTTCTTTTTGACTGATTCCAAGGTGACAGATGACTGGGTGGCAGAATGTGTGATGGATAGCTTGATTATTTTAACAATTAAATATGTAATGAAGAGCTGGAAAGGTTCCATGTAAGTCTCATTTTCACCCTGGTTAAATATGGTGTGCATAATTAATTTTCAAATAAGAAAGGGCTCCAGCAAGAAAAGAAATGAAAGAAAGTTGAAGAGATGGTGAATATTTTATCAAACGTCACTCATTCAAAACTCATTAATATACATAGTCCAGGAATAACCATCTCTTATGAAGTTAAATGCAGCAGTGCTTATTTTCTTGGGAGATTATCCACTTTATTGTTGAACTTAATGGCTTAATATCATCTGTGGACCAAACCCAAGCTTGAGTGCCTCTCAGAGAGGCGATCAGAAGGTGAAAAGTCATGGCTTTCTGTGGGGAGGTCAGAGGTAGCACAAATTTAAAAGAAAGGAGACTTTGTCTTTTTGGTCAACACACAAGTTTCTTTAAAAATAAAGCCAAATGAGCCACTTCTCCTCATTCACAAGGGATTAATCTTGTCTACCTAGAGCCAACTCAGAACTCTGACCTAAGAAAAAGAACTTCTTCAGTGCTCAGTGAAGTGAAACAGACAAGCTTGGGAAGATTTCGACCTGCTTGTGTCAGTCATGCATCTTGTGCAGAGACCACCAGTAAAACTCCTTCTTCCTCTGTGACCAAACCTCCTTCTACCTCTGTGACCACTGATGACCAAGGATGTGTGAACAGTCTTTTGTTCCTGTGCTGGCAAGGTACTTAAGTGCATCTAAATTTTGGACACCTGAATCCCATCATTGGCCTTTCCCTATTCAAAAATATAACTTTCTTTTTCTTTGTGCTCCTTCTTCAGCTGGAGACAGTGATTACCTCATTTGCTTTCTGAGACCCTCGTTCACACAGCAACTGGTTAGAGGTGAGGAAAATGGCACAATGGCACAATGCTCTGTCACCATTTTGGACTTAATGGAGATGATGAAAACTCGGACATTCATATCGAGGGAAAATCCACTACAAAATTTGTATGTTCTAAATGACAATATTGAAAATGCCTCTCTGTGCTATTCTGATCTTTTTTTCTGGATTTTGATTTTTCATAATTGTGAAAGTGTTTTTTAAAAAAATCAACTAAATCTTCTATTTCAATTTGTTGGACCAAATCTACCTAGCCCTTCTGGGCCCAATTCAGTATTCATCTGAGCTGTTTGGATGCCACAGATGGACAGGCTGTGGTCCTTATCTTTTCTAAGGAACTAGTCTACTTTGTCAAACTGAAAGATATTCAGGTTCAAATATGAGCTAATTATACTACTCCACATCATAAAATCAGGACTTTAAAAAATTTTTTTCTTTCAAAAAATTTGTAGGGAAATCCTAGCTAGTTCTACAATTTAAATTGTGAGCAGTGTGATTCATGGCTAGAGAATGCTTTGAAGATATATAGTGTTATGTAAAGCCTAAGAAATAATAATTATTTTAATTAGAATATTATTAACTAAGAGAGGAAAGAAGATTAAACAATGGGCTTCATTATGAAATGTTTTGGAATGAACTAAGGCTGAGGACATTTATTAAATGCAGTGCCATTCCTCTGCAAAAGAAACATCCTTGCTCCTGCATGCTGCTTTCGGATCTTAGTGCACATCCTTAGTCTTTCAGCATGAATCAGATATGAGCAAGAAGGCAGCATAAGGAGGGAAAATAAGTGTAGTAACAGAGGCATTATTGTATGCTTGCTGCTAAGAGACTGTTTCTATTCTCAGTTATCCAATCATGGCCACCAAATTCTTAGATATGTAATCCAAGAGACTTTGAGCTTGTCAGTGAAGTTGGAGGCAACATCCTGGTCCATCTGAAGAGTTAAAATTTCGTTATGTTGAATTTTCCATGTGTTATTTCTTCTCACCTGACACAGTGGACATAAATTTCAGAATGCCTTTCTTCTTTGCTTTTCTGAACGTTCAATTTTTTTAAGAGGAACCACTGATCACTATGATTATTATTTGCTAATTTTGTTTGCTGTTGTCCCTAGAAGTGACTAATCAAGCTCAGAACACCTCTGTGGTATTTAGCATATTACCAAAGCCCAGAGTAGCTGAAATTTCTAAGGAAAATATAGGTTGGATATTATGGAAAAGATTTTTATGGAAGGAGTGATAAAGTACTGGAATGGTCTGCCCGGATAGGCGGTGAAGTCACCATGCCTGGATGTGTTTAAAAAAAGCCTGGATGTGGCACTTGGTGCCATGGTCTAGTTGAAGTGTTAGGGCATGGGTTAGACTTCATTATCTTGAAGGTCTTTTCCAGCTCAGTGATTCTGTGATTCTGTGAAAATTATCTTCCAAACTGCAAGGAAACTGATCTTCATCACCTTGCTAAAATAAGGATTCAATCTCAAATAAGGAGAAGCAGTAATATCTCATCCCTTTGCAATCACTGTCAGCCTACCAATTATGAACTCCTTTATTTTGGCTCTTAACCACAGTGATCCAAAGTTCCTGGTTGAAATAGGGTTTCCTCTGCATCTCTGAGCACAGCTGCCAGAAGAAGGCAACGCCACCAAAAAGGGTGTACTGAAAAATATTCCAGTAGCTCCCATCTGTCCCAGTTTATCTCAAAATGCACTGCCATACAAGACAGGAAGTTGAAGAGTGAAGGGGGAAACTTCAAATTTTGTGTAGATAGCTGTGACTGAATAAAATGTGGCCCCATGGCAGTCAGGGGCATGCCTGATGCTGACTTCAATGGGCCCAGACACTCACTGTCTGTGGTTGATAGATGGAGATCCAGGCTGCGTGGCGCAGGCCCAAAGGAGACAAAACTGGAACATGGTGTGTCCATGACAAGCTGGCCTTTATACAATCTTCTTAATGTGTGCTTTTAGTTTTGGAGCTGCTTTGGAGCTCTTTGATCATTAGATACAACAAGCTGATATAGTGATAATTTAGGTAGGTAATTTCTCCAGCATCTGTGCGACTGGTCAAGCTCACATTTTGTTTCTTCTCTGTCCTTACTGGCTTTATTCTGCTCTACGAAGCCAAAGGTGAAGCTTGTGTTGACTTCACAGATGGCAAAGGCAAAGTCTATTCTTCTAGAGGAGCATCATATGCTAAAACTTCTGGTTCATTTCCATCAAATTGTGTTGTATAACAAATAGTAGTGTCAGTAAATCTTGTTAAGAATCTGGGTTATCACCTTGTACCTCTGCAGATTACTGAGTCGTATCTAATGAACAAAGAACCTGTTGATCCTCCACATGTTTTTGTAGTATTTCTTATGGACTTCTCTGTAAAAGATATTATTTTTGGTATACACTAAATTTTATCTAAAATTGTGCAGTTTGTTGTTGGTATGTTGATCTTCTATAAGGAAAACAAGCCTTCTAAATATGTTCTCTGCTGTTATTTGCCTTTGATTCCCATTTATTGTTTCTTCAATTCAGGAAAGTCTTTTGTTCTTTAGAATATTTTAACAAATGCTGAGCTCCCAGAGTCAACTCTACAACCCCACTTATTTATCTGCTCTCCCATGATTCTGTCACTGAATCCAGCTTGCTGTCCTAGAGCTATGTGGAATTTATTGTAAAGAAAATCTTAATGTGTCAAGTAGATAAAACAAACTTTAAAAATAAGTAACTTAAGAAGTGAGACAGTGCAATTTTTTAGGCAGCACCATGTGCTGTCAATATCAGCCAGAGACTGTGCAGCCACTGGCTGTTGATAAAATGGAGATCAGTGATTCCCCGAGTCAAGGTCACAGATGATAACGTGACAAAGGCCCAGAAGGAGGGACTGAAGGCCAAAATATCAGATCAGCTTTGTGTCTTTCAATAGCAAAACAATTTCAATATTTAACTTCCTTTTCTGCCTAAGCCTTCAAGGTCCACAGTGGGTAAGAAGTCACTCAAGTTGTCTTCTTCGTCAGTTTTAAATCATTCCAACAGATGCAAATCACTTCCTAACAGAGACCTCTCCTGAGCTGTGTTTGCATTTTGCAGAATAATAATATGAGCTTTTTAAAGCTTTCCACTTCATAAAGGGCCTAACATCTTCTATTCTCTTTGTCAAGTGAGTCTTGAAAGAATATGTGGTACTGTTCCTTTCGAACATTAAAATGAGAGATAATCCCTTATTCTGCAGGGAGTTTGAAACC
Organism: Geospiza fortis; assembly: GCF_000277835.1. Lineage (NCBI taxonomy): Eukaryota > Metazoa > Chordata > Aves > Passeriformes > Thraupidae > Geospiza > Geospiza fortis. The sequence continues at coordinate 2,502,300 of NW_005054376.1, read as the reverse complement.
AAGATATTGCAGATTAAAAAGAGTATCTTGAAGAGATCTGCTGATATGAGGCTATTATGAAACATCGTTTTTACAGATTTTAGCTCATGTCAGGAGCAGTTTATTTACAATAAATGATCCATTCCAACAATGCTTCTGGTTAGTTTGGTGGTTTATTGTCATTGTTTTTAAAATATTCATACAGTGCCTGGTCCTGACTGGATGCTCTTTCAGAATTCAGTTAGTGGTTTTGACTAAATACTCATTTTAGGACTGTGCCAAGATAACAAGAGGCAAACACTTGCACCAAGGAAAGGACTATACCTAGAGGTATACTGAATGATGTATCTCCTCCAGATTGCATTTAAATAACTATGTGTTTAATCACAATGAGAAAATCCCAACTGCGCACTGCTTACATTTCTTCTTAACTAAAACTGGCAGTGCAGGGATAGGGTCCAGTTAGTAAGAGTGTCCTTGTCTGATGGAATAATATAAAAATTCCAATGAAGAGTTTATTTTCCAGCAACATTTATACTAATCTTAATAGACTTCTTCCAACTGTATCCCAAAGACAAGATGGTTTGCCAAGAAGATGGTGGAGAAAAGTTAGGCTGGCCAAAGCCCCAAAGAAATTCTATTTAATGAAAAGTTTTGAGATTTCAAGACCTGTTTTCACAACAATGCAGAATGAAACCAAAACCCCCAGTAATTATTAACACACACACACAAGCAGTGACTCCACCAGTAGTTCCTGTCTTACCCATTACGACTCTCAGCTGAGATGTGAGAAATAGAAATATGAAATGTTGGGAAAACACCAGGATAAAACAGTTAAAAAGTACCACAAAGAAGAAGAAAGTAGTGTCTCTCAATATCCTATTTATCACTCTGAGATTTGTAGCATGTGATGGCACTCTGGTCCAGAGCTGTCACAAGCCTGAAAGGTAGTTTCCAATAACTTCATTTAGAATTCAATCTATATGGATTCTAAGAGCAAACCAAACATGTCTGGCTTCCGGATCTGCATCCCTAATGGTATTTTACCACTGTTTTGCTTAAGTTAGAATTTTTTTAGTTAAAAATTCAATCAGCAGGGCTTGTGGACATATCTGGATGGCACCTTAGAGCACACTTTGTGATCTGTGGTCTGCAGACTTATTGTAATCAGTGAGTCATATTTTTAAACAATCCTGATGATGTGCATCCTTGGGGATTGAAACAAACTGAGAGTTTCTGGTGAATTTATGAATCACTGACTTCATGTGCCAGTAAACATTTGTGCTGTCTTAATGTCGAGTAAGAAAAGAAATTTCAATATTGTATTAGAGAAATGCATCTTCCAACAAGAAAAAAAGTATTTCCTAACTTTATCCAGTTATTTTGTACTATGCAGGCTGGAACTACTTTGCTTAGAGATTGTTTTTCCTCTGATCTCTATAAAATGCTCACCGCAAGATAATCCTCATCTGAGCCTAATGACATAACTGACATCAACTGGGCGCATACAGATTTCTAGCATGAAAGAAAATTGCCAAGTGAATGTTGTGGTCCCTCAGGTAGTTGTACATATATGTATAGGGACATACAAATGTATGATTAAATATGTAATTCTTTGCATCTGCATGCCCATTGGAGGTTTTCTGCATATACTTTGAGAAGCAATTATGCAGAAAGAAATGTTGCTACATGCATTTGTCTCTGATGGAGAAACACTCTGAGAATTTATAGAGGGAAAGGCAGGCACTTGAGAATCTTGCCTAGTTTAGAAGAAAAGTTTCAAATTAAGCCATTGGTTCCAGGAGAAACAACTGCTACAAGTCAGAGGAAAAAAGAGGACTGTAGAACATGCCTATATTCATCCAGTCAAAAGACTCCTTCTGGCTACATGTAATGGAGACAGAACTGATTCTGGAGGAGGGTGTCTTTCCATCTCATTGGGGATATCATATGAAAAATACAGTTTGCTTGCTCATCCCCATTCCCCACTCCCATAAACTGGGAGAGTAGAGGTGTGGAGGAAGGTGAAAAAGAGTCCTTTGGCTGAGCAGAATCAAGGGGGGGAAATTAATTTAATCAAGTAGTTGACCAGCTGTCTTCACAGCATCTTGGCTTCTGAAGACTCTAGTCGATTTAGGATGCTGCAGTGCTCTACAAAACGCTCCCTCACCTCGGTTTTAAAAAGCTTCATTGCACCTTATCACATCAAAGCAAAGCATCTGCATGTTTCAGTTGTGGGGCATCATGTGTCTGGCTCCCCTCTGGCTCTCACTAATCCCCTGGATTATCACAGCTCTCTAAAGCAGCTCTTAAAAACCCTGTGAAAATAGGACTCCAAGTGGGTGTGTGAGAAGTGGGGACTGCAGCAATAAGGCTGCCTGTGCCTATGGAATTCATATAATCACAGCCTACATTACCCAAAAAAAGGTGTTGAAAAGTCTGCTTTTGCCCCAGCTGATCCCAGACAATACTGGCTCTCAGTGAGACAAAACAAGATTGAGTCTGGTTCATTCATTTGCTGGAGCACATCTGAACTGCTGCTACTGTGCTATAGCTCATGCTGAGCACATCAGGCAGTGCTCCTCAGTAATCTTCCATCATTCAGTTTTTTTGCTCTTTTTCAAAGTCACCATCTGTAAATCAGGGAGTTGGACAAGGTGATGATGCCCTCCCAGAGGGGCTGTGGTTTCTGCAGGGTGGTCTTTAGCATGGGCTGCAAGACAGGAGATGAGTGGGAAGCCTTTGCTATGGAGGTGGCATCTGACCCTTCTGTAGTTGGGGTCTGTCCCTTCAGATCTGTGGGAAGGAGATGGTCTCATAAGGCTGCTATCACTGCATTTCAGGTGTGGAAAAAAAGCGGGCTCCAGCCTCTACTGAGAGTCCAGTGCCTTTCATAATCCTCAAATCCACTTCAGAGTAAAGAAGCCAAGCAATGAACACAAAATGAAAAGGTTTCACTGTGTAAAGGGGCAAGAAGTTTTTGCAGAAATTATGGCTCCTCCCCTGTCTTAGATCTGTTGGCTGCTCATTCCCAAAGGAAAACATAATAATCCCCATGAAAGTCATGGTATTGAGAACTAAATGATAGTGAACTCTAAAATCTTTAGTAGTTTATGAGATATTTTTTTTCCATTTAAAAATAAAAAAGATTATGCATGTCTGACATTGACACAAAGTCTGGAGAACTGACCCATAAAGTAATTAGAAAGAGGAATTCACCCTCTGCTCTGCCCCCCTCCCCAACCTTTCCCATCTCAAAGCCAGATCAGATGAAAGGCAAGCTCTGTTTACTTCCTGATCTGTCTAATTTCAGTAACGAGGACCATCCCAACTTCATCTTCCTGCAGCTGCTAGGAGTGAAACTCAAGAGGCTGCCCCAGGCACTGCAGCACCTTCTCAGAGCTGCTTGACCTTAATGGATTAGCGTTTCCCTGAGCAGGTGGCAATATAACAAGAGGAGACAAACTTTTACACTTAGGAGACCTCTGGTGAATGGCATCAAATTTCAGAAAGTTGAAACAGAGCAAAGAGGCTTCTGATGTCTTTCCCACCTTAACCCTGCGTCACCTTAACCCCCTTGCTATGCACATAAGTTACAGCCTTCCAGTTGGGAACCTAAGTCCGTTTATTAAGGAATCAAAGTAAAAACAGCCTGATATTCTTAACATGTCCTACTCTCACAAATCCTATTGAATTAAAGGAGAGCAATGGATGCTTTGATTTCAGTCTACTTATGTCTGAGTGTCTGAATAGGGTGTTAGGAGTATTACTTTAGGCTCCTCATTTTGCAAGTATGTGCCACAGTAAATGCATTACAGTCAAAGCAATAATAGCATCTTTTGCTTTGAGGTTCTAATTCTACCAAATAATTCAGGGTTTTAAATGGCAATGCCAAATGCACTGTACTGTATGCTTTCAGTAGGTAGAAGAGCAGAAAAAAATGCTGGTTTATTTTTAAAAACAAAAAAGTATTTGTTGATTTCTCCTACACACATCAGCCCTAGTAACAGACCAGATTCTACTTTATCCTAGTGTACTTTCCACTGTCTACTATGATCTGTTTATTTAACGATTCATCATAATAATTACAAATCAAAACTGTCAAACAGATGTCCAAGATCTGATAGCCTGGTGTCAGTTACCATATTAAAACCTAAAGACAGAGATACCTCTACTTAGGCTTCTTTACACTAGCTCTTCATTTGCTTAGCACCTGCAGCTCCCACTATGTTGACTTACAAGACCAGATTGTGCATGTTTTCAAACAGGTTAGTTGCTAGATTTTCCAATCAGCAGCTAAGAAATATGAGATTGGTTTTTACCAGTGTACAAAGGAACATTTCAAGGAGACAGACAAGACAATAAAGCAAGAGCAAGTAAAATGTAGTGCTAAAGTGGTTTTTTTGCTATAAGTAAACCTGCTACCTTCTGAATAGTTTGCTCTTGTCAATAATGTGTAGGAATCTTATGTAAATATGCATATGCTTATATATTTCATTTTCTATATGCCTTTGTGTCTACTATTACATATACACGTGCATATATATGTGTTTGCATATTTTTAATCCACATAAGATGCTACCAGATATTTATTTATGAAGTATTTCTTTTTGGGCTGCAGTAGTTAGTAAATTTCTTCTTCAGCAGAATACATTTTGTGTATTTTAAAGTTGTCATGTCAAATGATTTCAGTGGAAAGTACTGACATACTATTCACTTAAAACCTGCAGTCATTCAAGATCAAGGACATTGTCCCTATAAGAAAATAATGTCCTGAGAAGCATTGCTTCTGGGATCACATCATGTGTTTGTCCAGTGACATCCAACTGTTCTGAACATATCTGGCTCTGTATTGTCCTGTCCCTAAAGACCTGTATCGCTGTGTACTTGTATCATGAATATTAAAAGCACAATTATACTTTTCACCCCAGCATAGTTCATCTGTCTATCCAGATATGTATGTCAGCTATTTTAACTGAAACTGTCTCTCTGACAAGTACCTCACATACTAGTACAGTATTTGCATGACTTTATGAATACATCAAAATTGTAAAGCTGCATGTCCTACACGCACATTTTTGAATTTTTTTAGTAAGGGTGAATTCCCCAGGGCCTGTGCACAGAAGGAGGAGAAGTAACTGTCAGACAGAAAGATCAGCGAAGATGAGATCAGTGGATTTCTCCCCTAGTCCGATGGGGGCCCCTCAGAGAGCACTTGCTGATGCTGTGTCAGTGACAGTTTTGTGGGCAGTGATACATAGCTTTGCAGGTATGTCCACCTAAAAAACCCCGTCCTGTCCTCTAGAAGAAAAAACTGCTGTAGAGCTTAGCAGTAGAGGCTAGCAGATTTTAGCAAGCGCTTGACTTCACTTGCTGCACCGCGGATCTCCATGCCCTCAGATCTCCTCTGTGGACAGTCCATGGGTGAATCTCCTGCCCAACATAGTCAGATGCTTTTTCCGCAATAGATTGGAAAGGGGAAGATATTACATGAGTGAAGTACAAACAGCAGCATTCAAATTAATACACAGCACATATCTTTCGACTTCATCAGAAACCTCACATATATGTGAGATTCAGGGAAATCCTGGAAATTTCTGGCACTCCCTTAGATTTGGGGGTCTATAAACTAATTAATGGATGGCATCATCTTTACAATGCAATAGGTAGATTTTTTATTTGTGGCAGATATAATAATGATAGTTTCTTTCATTAAGTTTTAGTAATAATCTTTATTTAATAATTAATACAAGTATAATTTAATACAGTACAAATTAAAAGTATTCTTCATTTCTCTGTAATGTTTCAGAAAGCCCTACCAAAGGACAAACTATAGTAATTGCTTACAAAATACATTCATTAGTCAGATTATATGTGGATATTTACATTGCCATACCTAATGCCCTTATCCTGATGACATTTTACAGCACTGTTACTATACTGAATTGTAAACTTTTGATTTGTCAAAAGAAACCAGTCAGATATAGCCTGTATCCTTGCATGTTGTAGCTATAAAATATAGGCAATCATTTTTGCTTGAACACTGAATTTCATGGTAATTGTTGGTCAGATTTCACCCAGATATCCTCCAACTGTCACCATTTAAATGATGGTATCCGTCTTACTGAATAAAACAATATCTCTCTTTTCCATTGTTAGATAAGAAGTAAGACTTCTTCCATTAAGGCCGATGCAGACAATTCCCACCAGCAAAGGCTCTGTTGACTAACGAGTCACTTGTTAAGTGGGGCACGTGTAATTCCCCAAGTATCACCACCATAGTATTACACTGACATGCCACAGCCTTCTGATATTTAAATTAGCATTGCAGATAAGCCATTATTCTGCTGTGAGGTTGCTGCATCTTTCAGAGGCTATCCCCAGGCCAAAATGAAGCTTCCACCTTCAACCAAAGCCTTCAGGTATGCCAAAAGCCTGCAACAAGAAGCAGTGAAGTTGTTCTGACATGATCAGTTAATGAGGCCTATGTATCTTTCCTTAAACTATGGTTTGGTACTTAACTCTTCTTCCAAAATCATAATATGATGATTTCCCAGCACTTTATGATTCTGGTAGAGGAAGGTTAAAATCATTTCACACAGGTAAAACTTAGCATAAAGAAAGTTAAACATTGTTTTACATTCATTCCAGAAGTTAAAAGGAAAAGTATGAGTATTTTTGAGTCTTTATTGGAATTTCTCATTGTTCTGCCATATAAAGGATTCTCAAGAATTGGTGTATGACTACATATATAATATGAGGATGGATCTTCCACTACAAGTGAGTACTTGCTGTTTTTAAAAGAGCTAATTAGGCTGCGTGTATACCAAAATATTTGGTTTTCCTCGTAACCATTAGAGACCACAGCATTTTCGGTTCAGATGCTTCCTACCCACAGATAGTATCTTAGTTTTGGCTGACTTTTCAGTCAAAAACAGGAAAGGAGTGGCAAAAAACACTGAATTTTTAATAAAGTCATAATGGCTTTAATCTTCCTTGCTCAACAGTTGCAAAAGACTGAAACATCAAAGAAATATAAGCAAAAGATGAAGAATATATAGCAGAGGAAAAAAAAGAAAAGAAGACAAAAGTAGTCTCTTAGCTATTCCCTTAGAGACATTCTGTTTTCCAGCTTCAGACCCAGCTGCACATGTGGTCAAAGATAAAGAAAACACTGTGAGCCTTTTACAAAGAAGAATCAATTCTGAAATGGAAAAGAGATTGGTTATTTGTGGGGATCTTTTTCAGGACAAAATTGTGTAAATTTTGCATTATGCAGACTTCAAAGGTTGTAAAAGCACCTGCAAAAAAAATCTGTGGGGAAAAGTCCTGACTTAGGGTAAAAAAATCAGAGTGGATAAGTTTTGTGAAGGAAACCTCTTTCCTTACCTTAGGAAAGATGTTTATTGTGACATGAGCTGGCATTTGGAGCTCCTGTGTATTGCACCATATTCATGCACCTCTCTTGATGGGAAAAAAAGAAAGATATTTGCATGGAGTTGCTAAGAAGCTTGGTCCCAGGCCTAATGAAGATAGGCAAATACTTGCTTTGATTATTGTGCATGCAAATGCAGGGTCTTTATGCCCTGTGGATCAAGATAATCGAACTCATGGATGTAATGAGCTTAAAAAGGAAACATCACCCCTTTAATCCAAGAGATCTTTTTTGATGTTGTCAAGAAGCTGTGTATTTTTATAATGGTCAAGGTCTTCAGATGTTGCAAAAAACATCTTTTTGGTGGATTTTCAGAATTAGAGATTTTAGAAAACTTGATTGTTTTATATTTCTCCAAAGTAAACATAAAGGACTTTAAACTGGCATGTATATGAGACCTTAGACTGCCACATGTAAAAATACCATCTTCTATAAATCTCAGGACATTTTTGTTGCTTGGAATGTTTAGAGAGATATAATACTCACTTTTTGGCTTTTTAATTTTACTTTTATTCTTTTTTTTAATTACTTGTCATTGTTTTAGAAAAGCATTTAAATAACTTAATGACCATCTACCTCCCAAAATTCTCTCATAATTTCCAATTGGCTGCAAATGCTTTTTACTTCCTTCCCTAAACTACCACATAATGTCACATCAGTCTGTCCATCAGCTGCCAAACGTGTCCTTTTCCCTGTCTTCGGATAGGAGACATCAATACTCTGTACCAGATCCTGCAGGCTGCCTATCGCATCCTCACATGAAGGCATAGGAATCAGGTTTCTTGTTGCCAAATGTCAGCTGGGAAATTTATCCTGCCTAAAGATCTGGCTTTATTTATCACATCTAGCATTTTATTTGGAAAACTTTCATGGAAAAAATCATAAAAGAACCTCTTACCATGCCAGTGGACTGAAACACCTTCAGGACTCCTTTTTTCCCCCTCTTTTCAACACTTCCCTGTTGTTTTAAATTTAAATTTTCTATGGCTTCTGAGCACACAGTGAAACTTATTTTAAAAAGATTTTGCTTGCCTTGTGTTTCCCAAACTCTCTACTCCATCTCTGACTCATTCCACGTGGGAGTATTTGCAAAACTCTTTGGCTCACCCAGTCTTTGATTGACGTCACAATTGTCTCCTTACTATTTTTATCCACCTTGTCGGGCTAGTAAGCACAGTGCAGCATGTTGATTCTGAGTCAATTTTTCATCACTGTTATACAGCTTGAAGGTTTTAGTGATGTCTTTAAAGCTGCTTAGTTGATCTTTATGTGGAAGCTTAAATAAATGCTGTTTGCATTTAGGACTAGTAAATCTGGAGGATTTCTGTTCCTCATTCTTTGCCACCTCAGCAGCACTAAGGTGCTTTGCAGAATTTCAGCCAGTGCCTACATGTCATTTATACTTAGTTATGTATTGGAATTTTCATGATTCATCACAGAAGAGGGAGGGTGGCAGGGAATTTGGGAGAAAAAAAAATAGGATGAAATAATACAACTGCACCTTGCCACAGTTTTCACATATAACCTCTGGCAAATCACTCAGTCTTTCCAACCCTGTGGCCCATGTCTACAGCTGGAGATTCAGCACTCATTTCTCTCTGACTTGGAGAATTCAGTTCATGCCTGATGGAGAGGTGCAAGAAGAGCAAAGTTCAAACAAATCCTGAGGGAGAACCTGAAAAGTGGGGTTAACCTCTATTCTGTTGCTGTCATCAAAAAGGGACCTGTAAATATATAGGTTACTATTATGTTTAATTAACTCTTGAAGGCTCCAGGCACTATGGCCCAAATCCAGCTTCCACCTCTGCAGGCTTTGAAGTGCTGGAGGAAGCGTGTCTATGGTAGCGTAATCAATTTCTTCTCACAAGGTGAGAGGACTTTAATGAAGGAAAGAATGATCGATGGATGTTTGCCAGCATGCTTGGCTTTGCTTCACAAATGTTCTCATTGCTGGCATTAAACCAAGCCAGAGGATCCACTTATCCACCCACATGTTACTTACTCGTGGTGGGAGGTAGAAGAGCATGGCAGAATGAGCAAGACGGATCACATTTCCTCAGCTTTCTATCCCACCAAGTAATCCAATCCATTTCCTAGTATACAGGTCTTACCAAAATGTCACCTTTTTTCTTGTGACACTCTCTTGTTTATTCTACCTCCCAATCGACTTGCATTGTGGTCCTCGTATAGCCCTGCAAGTAGCTGCAGGATTTTCCCCAAAGTGTAGAGCTGCTATCAGGGCCAGTGGGATCAGATGCATGGGCTAGTCTAAAACAGCTCAGCAACCATGTGCTGAAATTCCTGCTTGTTCAGCTGGCCTGTGTGCTCAGATAGCCTTGATCAGCTGCTGATTGCTACTTCAGCTCTACTCCCTGCTTATGTGTGGAAGACTTCCTAGTATACAGTTTTATATTCTTGGCACAAGAGGCAAATGCTGGAGCAAATCTCTTCCAACCGATCATACTACACTTAACAACTTCCACCCCTTGATTACTGAGGAAATTATTAGAAGAAGAAAGTGTGTAGATCTTTCATTGTGCCTGCCTTAACTTAAGGGAGGTCAGAAATTATAAGGGGAGGAGAGATTTGAGCAATCATTTAACTTTCTTAAAAGTTCTTATTCCTCTGTTTTCTCTATTTTGCATCTTGTCTGCTATCTACTTCCATATCAAGTTCTTTAACTCAGCATGCCACCTCCTCTGCAGGCTTTTTAAATTTCACACAGATCTGTGTCTGAAGCCACAGTTGTGAGACCCTTTTTTCTCTTCTCACAAGCACGGAGTCTGTAACTTTCAAAACCAGATGCATTACAGCTGAAACTTTCATCCAAACTTGATGTGTTCCACTCTTGTCCCCGTGATATCAATGAACCTGCACAGCATGCTCAGGTTCACTGCAACCACAAATCTTTTCTGTAGCTGGTCCCTAATGTGCTTGTTGGTGATCCTCAGTAAAATATTTGAAACTAGAATAACTGGAAAGGGCTTAGGTAATTTCAGGTGCTTATTATTGTGACTTGGGCATTTGTGTGGTACGAGGTAAGAGGTTTCTAAAAAATTTGATGCAGAATGAAGGAAGCCCTCAAAAAAGCAATGAAATTGTCTTACTCATACCTGCAATACAGCATGGCGTTTCTGTTCTTCAGAGCAGATTTCTAAAGCAGAGAAATACAAGTTCCTACTGCTATATTTTAATTCACATAGAAGAATGAATTAGCTGGGAGGTGTAGGTATAGTAGGAGTTTTGTTACCATGGAAATGACGATGATTCCTAAATTGCTTGTAATGGGAAGAAAATCTCTTTGAAGAGGATTCAGTCTCATATGTGGTGCTGAATTTGGACACTTTAATGGTGAAAGAAGCAGTTAAAATCAGTGCTGTCAGACAACAGCATGTATTGGGCCAAATAAGTAGGACTAAGGCCCATATTTTAAAATACATTTCTCTTCAACTTCCAATGTCTTTGACTTCAGCTTTAGATAGGCGAATGTTCAGTTTCCTGAAGGCTATTTGATGTATCAGAGCCTGATCTTGTATGAGAGGTTTTGTGCTTAGTATTCAATTTGGGCAACACCAGGAGATCCAATGTTTATAGGTTGAAATAATCTTTATGCATGCAAATCAAGTAGTTTGATAGCTAAATGCCAACAACTCTATCTGTAACTGATGACACCTACATTCCTTTAGGCTAAGACTGACAAGTCAAGCCCTTGGGCTATATTTTTTCAAAAGCTTAGGGATTTGTATGCATACTTCCCAGTAAGAGAAAAATAAACCAGGCACTCAGGTCCTATAGTCAGCTACAAAGATGACTTTCCAAATTCATTCAGCCTCTTCCTTTCTCTACCAATACAGAGAATGCTTGGGTGCCTTTTGGAAACATTCCTCTGAGAAAACGACCATTTAACTAAACTGTGCTTAAATGAATGAACCAGGCTGGACAGCAAGAGAAGCAAAAGTTGCTCTGTGATCTTAAAGTGAGGAAAAATACTGATCCAGAGGAAGAAGAAATGACAGGATAAGCTGATAGAGTTCTTTCCAACTCCCACATATAAGCTAAGTATGATGATCTGCCTCACGGCCCTAGAGGACTTCCAGTAGTTTCAGGGAGAATGGATCTTCTGTTTCTTTTCTCCACAGGAAAGTTTTCCAACAGCATAGATAATGCTCAATAAAGGAGGGGTTTTTTTCCTGACTATTGGCTATTGCAATATTCCATTTTATTCCATATTTTCTGTACCATGTAATTTGGGCCTTGTACACAGTGTTAATACATGCAATAATTATAATTCTCCTTGACTGCATCATATTTAAAGGTGTAAGCTTCTCAATTCATCTCCTTGAGGCAGATTACCCAGGAGACAACCCGCACATTACAGATGGAGCTACTCTGATCCCATTAACTGAACAGTGAGGAGAGCATTTGAATCACAGACTCCAGAGCCTAGTGAAACCCTGATCTCATTAAAAGCAAAGCCGTCAAGACTGTACCATTGGGGTGCCACTTTGGGTGTGCCTTTGAACTTAAGACCGCATCCGAGGGGCAAGTGTTGAGTGGCAATGGGACTGAGACGTCGGGATGAGGTCTCTCACACCACATCCACCTGTGCCTGTGAACTTCTGATCCCTTCTACCAGACACCTCTCAGCAATTTCTGCAGGTGCCAGGGGGCTCAAACCACCAAAGTGAGGCACAGAAGGAAAATAAAGGAGCAGACAACTTAAAACCAAGTGGATTAATTAAATAATCTATATATTTACCAGTGATAATTCTACAGTAAAAAGCCTCCAGGGTTAGACATTTTATAGGGATTTCAATTCCTTAATTTGGAAGGTTTGAAGCCCTGAGGATTGTACTCTTTTTGGTTTTTTAAGTGATTTTGTGGAATTGTCATGGTGCAGGCTTTGTCTTTTGGGTTGTTTGCTGTCAATACAAACATCTTCCAAGGACAAGCTGTAAGATACTCCCACTGTCATATTATAACACGTAGTTCATTGATTTTTGTAGTGCTTAACGGTCTATAGGTACACACACTGATCTGGAAAATTAGGAAATCTGAACTACATTTCCTACCTCACCAGAAAAAAAATATCCCTTTTCTATAACCAGGATAAAAAAATTTTGCATTTTTTGTCTGATCTACTGCTATGGTGGAAAATATTCTGTGTAAGAATTAAGCACTGATTGTTACTATGGCCACGTGTTAATTCTGGATGCGGATAAATACATTACATCTATACACTACTGAAGATGAACAAAAAAACCCCAAACATATAGATCTCACCCTTACTCTCCTTCCTTTTTTGTCCCAAATGATATCCTTAAAATCTCACAATTTTACACCTTTATCATTGGGAAACACAAGCCCATATATATTTTTGTTTTCTTCCTTGCTTTCTTTTCCCATGCACACTTCTCCTCCCACCCCTTTTGACAGTGCTTGTCAGAAACGAGAATCTAATATCCTGATTGACTGGTAGGCTTTTCCAGAGCATGGCTCTGGAATTGTAACATAATGACAGTAGATACAGAAGCATAAGACTCTTCTTTCTCCCTCAAGGAACCTGAAAAGGTTTAGGATGAAAATGTCACTGAATCAGCTGTTTAAGTAGAAGTGTAAGCTGTATTCAAACTCCAGTTGGACATTTCTGTACGGAAAAAAAATGGCATCAAGTTTAAAAACAGTGGCGTTACAAGTGTACCTTGAGCCTCAGGAAGTTCATATTTCCTTGTTATGATATTCCTGTCAGTGTCCCTGTTAGTTTGAGTCTTCCAGTACACACAAATCCTATAAAAACCCCAAAGCAAAACCACCCAGTTTTTTATTTCTATGTTTCTTTTTGGATAAAAATGCAGAAATCTTTCCACACCAAGAGGGAATAGGGACACAGCATTCTGTTTTGCTTTTAGGCACTTGAGGGATGGAACAAAGCAAAGGCAAACTAAATGCCTAAACTAAATGAGAGTTAAACTTACTTTGGGGAAAAAGGGAATCAGAAGCTAGAAACAATATTTGCTTTCAAGCAGTGAAGTGCTACAGATAAGACTGTTTTGTCCCAGCCTCCAATAAGTACTCTGTCCTTGAATGCTCCCATGGGAGGGGAGGAGGAGAAATCAGATAAATAAGTAGCATCTCCTGCCATTTAAGTCATAAAAATTTTGCATAGCCAAGGTGAGGTGAAAGCACTGCTTAGAAAGCTGGCAAGATAGCATTGCTGTGAAGGGGATTTATCTGTTCTAGGTTATATATTCCTGGAAGAATAGGTCAGATGAGCTCTGGGTGGGTGGGGGAAATGGCTCCTTCCTGGAGTGAGGTGCTGATGTTGCTCAGAGGAGCAGGAGACCCATGTGACAGATGGGAGCAGCTGCCTCAGAGGTGATGGGAAGGCTTTCCCAAAACATCAGGCAGGTTTAGCTGCTGGACAGTGAGTAATAGCAAGCCAAACACAGAAACTGCAAAAACATAGTGGGCAAGACTGGAGTTGGATTTAAGCTTTTTCCTTTCTTTTTTTGTGAGGGAGTTTAGTGGTGGGGTTTTTTTGTTTGGTTGCTTTGGGTTTGGAATGTGTGTGTTATTATTTATTTATTTATTTATTTATTTATTTATTTATTGAATCTGTTACATATTTGGCAAATGTGTTTTTAACAGCTTCTAGTTTTTATTCAGCTGAATTTATGACTTTTTTTCCTATTTTCTCCATGAATCTCCTTCAAAAAATGGGCAGAGCCACCTCAGCTGCATCTTCAGCTGCAGTTGTGTTTCTCTCACAGTTACACATTCCTGGATATAGGTGGGTACTTTTTCCTTAAAAATGTACTCTCTTTTGGCAGGTATTAGTATATTAGTTTGTCAGTGTTATTGTACAATGAATGTTAGAGTTAGCAGACCCAGTGGAACATGCCAGTATACCATAAAAATACCTGCTATCTTAATAAATCAAATTAATTGCAGAGGCAAAAATTTTTCTTATGGAGAAGTATTGTAATAAAGGAAGGGATAAGTCATTGCTCAAAGCAATGTTTTAGCCTCTATCCAGAGAGTCAATATGTGTGGGAGAGATCTGAGGCAAGGAAAGCATCTCAAATTTCCCTCTGCTCTGGGTGCAAAATTTTAGAGAGATGCTTCTCAGATCCACCCTTAACATGTGAGGAGTCCTAGGGTGGCTGTACCTGCATAATGATTGTTTTATTCCTTTTTTCAAGAGAATTGCTACAGAGCTGGAAGAGAACAGCTTATTACATTGCATCTCCCCATATCTCAGGCAGTGTATCGGTTCAGAGACCGCCCCAGCATCTTTCCTGAGGTCTTCAGAGGTCACACAGCAGAGCTTCTGTGGAACTGTCACCTCTGCATGGTAGGGTTGATTTTTGTGGCAAGAGACTGTTTCCCTTTATGCAGCAGAATGGACAATGCAGGTCAATAAAAACACACATCCATTGTACAGCACGAAAGATTGTTGTTTGTTTTCCTTTATGTCCTCTCTGCTGCCAAACATGGACTTCTTCTGCTCTGTCTCTCTCTCTCATCATCAGCTCCCACTCAGTGTGCCTTCTTAGCATGCTCTATGATGGTGACACATACTCCATTGAACCCTGCTGGAGTCTGTAATTCCCCAGCATGAGACAAATAAACAGCTTTTTTTTTTTTTGTCTAACTTTCCAGACTGACATGCTGTAAAATAAAATAAACAAGGATTTTGAAACCTATGTTGATCAACACTGGTGTGGTATGCAGAAAATATGTTGTGAAACAAATGCTTTGAATTAGGACAAATGCAAAGGCTTAGGGCTGATTAATAGCTACTGCAGTCAAAGACTTCTGAGATTTTTTTTCAGTGCTGTGGGCCAGGATAGAATTTCAAACATATTAATTAGCAATAGTGTGCATGTTTGTTGCTGAGCCACCAAGCAAAGGAAAGTAAGTGCTAGAACAAGCCAAGAAATACTTTTGGATACTCTGTCACAAAGAAATCAAAGCAAGAGTACCACTGTCAGCCTCTGCATTAATTGGTCTTAGGAGTGGGTGACTTTGAAGATAGGGAGGAATGAAAGACTGATAGACTAAGGATAGATTTCACTTGCTAGTCATGCACCAATATTTGATTGATGGATTGATTCAGTCTGACTGATGAAAAGCTCTATCAGCCTTCTGCTGCATCAAGACACAAACATGTCCAAACAGGTAAAAGTGTTCATCTGAATAAACTAGTCGTCCTAGTGGTGTATGAAGAGGATCCCTACAACAGCTGGAAGAATCCCTCACTGTAAAGATAATATTTTCCTCTTTGATATGGTGAATTTTTGCATATAGATTGGAGAAATGTGGATTTTTTTTAATCAAACTATCCACTAGGAATGGGTTGACCAGACACCCTTTTTACCTCCTCCTTGGACTGGGATTTCACATGATGAAGACAGAGGTAACAACAGAAAGTTGTTGAGCCTCTATTATCTCTTCACCCAAAGTTAGTCAGAGGTGAGGAGCTGGCTGCCAACCAGAAAAATCACCTGCTCTCATAAGCTGGTAACTGAGTAACTGATTATCTGACAATGAAATCTGGTGATTATAAAGGAAAAGGTGTCAAGGTTTTTTGTCATCTCATTTTTTAGGAAGCAGAAGTGCTCTGTTACCTCAGTGGCTGCAGGGATAAGATGGGATGCCAGGTGCTTAAGGGAAATCAATGCAAGTCCATATGCAAGGGGAAAGACAAGATCCTGAAAACCTAAAAGGATTCAGATGAATGCTCAAGAATGGGGGAAAAACTTAGGTAAGTGAAGGCATATACTTACATCACTATTTTTTTTTTGCTCCATTTAGCTTTTCTCACAAAGCATGGGCTAATGGCATAAAAGCTGTTGAAGAAGCTGTTATGTTACACATTTCACAGCATCTGTGAAGAGGTGAACTGTGACTCAGAGCCTTTACAAAGCTGGTGAAAAATTATAAGCTCAAGCAACTGTTATAGTGAGGGAGCAGCACAGGTCCTGGTTCCTCACTTTAGCAGCTGCAGCCAAAGTGCCCAAGTTGGAAGAGTGTTGAAACGTGCTCTGGTTAAGTGATGCAGGGTACATTTGTCCACTATGGTGGGACCCACCACTGTAGACCTGAAAGTGTTTGCCAAGAGACAATTATCAGGCCCCAGGTCTCCATAATATTGACACCACTGAGAAATTTCTCCATCTGATTTCTCTCAAGTCTGGAGCAGAAACAGGTATTTAGAAGTCCTTTGAAATTTGTTGAGCACCCATTCAGGGCAGGAGATCCATACAAGGGAAAGAAAAATGTGCCTGTATAACAACTCTGCAAGGCTGGGAAATACTTTCAGTTCTGACCACATGGCACTGCTTGATCTGGGAAGATGTCTACCTGTTCAGAGTTGTAAAAAAATATATCTTTGGCCTCCCCTGGTAGAAGAGAGTCCAGCAGCAAAGATACTGCCAGTTTCAAAGCAAGCATAGTGAGAGAGGCAGAAGTTAGTAGAAATGGTATTTTTAAGGCTCCATCTCCTGGAGTCATGCAATTATGCAAAACATTCATGGTTTCATGGTTTGTTCTTTTAACACCTTGTATTATCATGGTTGAAAAGTCAAGTTGGAAATGGCTGTAGAGCACAAGGCAAGCAAAGGCAACCACAGAGTTGGTTGGCTGGTTGGTTTTCAATTGCATGATTTGAGTAAGGGGTTAGGAGTTCAGGAAAGCCTCTCCTCAGCAGTAGTGAGAGCTTCCTCTAGATGATTCTGCATCAAGCACTAGCAGCAATTCTCATGAGACCTATATCTGACCCCTTGCTGCTGTGTATTATTTACTTCATACCAGTCCCATGTGAATGATAACACCATCTGGAGGTGTTCCAAGGCCAGCAGAGCCCTGTGGCACAGGACTGTATTGTACCACATGAAGCTTTTAAGTGCTGAGTAACTACTGCCAGAAAATCCACCTCTTCCCTCCTGGTCACTTCTGGAGACCAAAAGTCAAAATTTGCTTTAAACCACAACTTGCTCCAAAAACCTCAGCCATGCAGCACAGAAGTCCATCCCCACCAGAATAACACTCCCCCACAGGTCAGACCTGGTTCTAAGTCCCAAGTGCCACAGATGCCTTTTGCATCTGTTAGCACCACACCTGTCAGAAAAGTGGACAATTACCTGTGATTACTCCAGCTTAAAATATTATGTTGGGGCTCCATAAGTAAGGACATTAAACTGGTAATGAAATCTTTGGTACTTGAGGAAGTCATAACTTTATCACAACTCCAAAGATTTCTCATATTCTCTGTTTTAACTGGTGGCTGATGGCTGGTGCTTTCCTAAAGCTTTCTTTTATAAAAAAATAACATGCTGAATTTTCTATTGTGAAAACTGATTTTGCTAATTGTAATATTTTCTTCCATGAACCTCTGGGCTGTTGCTGCAGTTATTAAACAGGTTGATTTTTCTAGTAACAATTTGCATCAAGGTATTAGAGTCCTAATCAGTTCCCAGACACATACACACCTATCCACTGTTTTTGAAGTGGTATGGGAAATACATTATTTTGCTTTCTAAGCTATAAAAGCATTTTTAAAAGTTCAAATATACTTAATCCATAAAACTAATTTATGCCTGTGCAAGTAGGAGAACAAAGGTTACCAATTAATGGCCTGAGTTATTTAAAAATTACTGAGGTAGGCACTTTTCCTCCTGATTTTTGATGACTTTCCACATGCAAATGTGGCCTACATTGTACATGTGCTTACTAAAGGTAGACTCATGCAGATATGGAAATCATTGCACAGTATTGAAAAGATAGATTTAATGCGCACTCTGACTAAACCATAATGTTGTGGTGGCATAAAGTACATCTGTTATGCTTGTGCATTACTCTAATCACATGAACAGCTGAGAAAAAGTCCGGGGAAAAATTCTGGGTCCAATAAAGTAAATACCAAAACTTCTCGCTGATTAGGAAGAGGTTTTCACTGCCTTGCAATGTCTCATGGCTGGCACCATCAGCATAAGACACAGTAATAACTGTTTTATTTAATCAATAGTGTTACTTCAGTCTCCTGAAGTTTTCTACATTTTTTTTTACTTCTCTAAACAGTCACTTTCCCCCTGTGATACTGATTAAGTATATTTTCTTCCTGAGACCAAATTTAGTAAAACACATGCATGTTTAATATCAAAGATCTCTGAAGCCTATTTACTGAATAGCAGTGTGCTGAATGTTTGGCAGTTTTTATTTAGACGTATATCCAAAATTTGGTTGGATCATGTCTTTACCTACCATAGCAACAATAAAACACAGCAGTGTGTGTTTGTTTATGTTTTCTTGATGGTTATGAAACTAGTTTAATTTGTGATTCTACTGAGATGTTACAAAATACCATCTTGGGAAGCACGTTGTGACAAAAACACTGCAAGCAAGAGTGTGGTGGGAACACCCATGCCCTTCCACAGGATGTTTTAGACTAGCAGGACAGCTAGACTGAAGACTAGTCAACAGCATATTATGAAACAGGGAAATAAATGCTTTGTTAGAGGTTTTCATAGACACACTCAAGAAGAACATCTGTGGATCCAGAGAGTGGCTTAAGCCCTTCCCAATCATAGTATTTTATGTGAATAATATTGAAGACTTTATCCTTGATCTGGTAACACAAGCTCGGTTTTATTTATGCAAATACTATTGATTTATTAGATACCCTTAACTCTACATCACAGAGAAGGAAAGGGGAGGGAAGGGGTGAAAAACTACTGCTTATTCACAGCTTTAAAGGAAGTCTTTAAGGCATTTTGTTCTGGGAGGTGAAATTATCTATTCCCCCAAAGGTTCAATGCAGACTAGCTGAGATTTTTTAATTGGTTGAAATTGCAATTAAGCTCTAAGGTTTTCTCTCCTTGTCTCTCTCCTCTTTTATCATCTCTCTCCTTCCTTCCTTCCTTCCTTCCTTCCTTCCTTCCTTCCTTCCTTCCTTCCTTCCTTCCTTCCTTCCTTTTTTTCTTTCTCTCATAGGTTGTATTTTTTTCTTTCTACATCCTACTAGAAATACTCTCAAAATATTCCTGATAGACTGAGGCTTCACAAGGAGAGTAATAGGCATAATAACTATCATACAGTTAGAGTAGAAAAGAAGCATGCTGGGTATATCTGTCTCCCTATAGATGCTGTTCCATTTTTATTCAAGTGGAAATTGCAAGAGTTGTGTAGATGGGTCCTCTGAAGATCTCTGAATCAAAGCAGTTTTAATTAATCTTATCAATCATTTCAGAATAATCAAATTAATGAAAAAAATGTGGTCGACTCTTTGATTCCAGCAGCAGCTACATTTTATCATATGAAAAAATGGCTTTTTCCTTTGTATTCTAAATGACTGAAATTTGAAAAATAGATTTGTTAACTTCATAAAGGGCAGTAAATGTTATTACAAAAGTGGTTGGTTAACTTGTCACTGTTCTGTTCTGAGGTTTGGAGTAACACTCACAATGGGATTATTGATATAAATAGCATCTTTTTAGGAGGAGGAAAGCAACATGTTCCTTTGCAGCAGTTCATTTATTAAAACCTCAAGTAATCTTCGCCCTTTCAAAAGATGGGAGCTCCCTGAAAATAAAGGGTTTATTAATGAGGGGCATATAACTCACCAAGCTTAGAGATATTCTATCACTCTTTAAGACCATAATATGGATTTTGATAGAGTCAGGTGTATGATGAAGAGCCGTGGTTGCTGTGTGGCACTCTGCAAAAGCAACGGGAGTACCTAGCCCATCTGCTAACTGCAATTTAATAGCTTGACTTCTGGCACATTGCTGGCAGAAAAAGCAACAAGCACTGCTTTATACACTGAGCAATGTGCAGTCTACACTAGTTCCATTTTATTTAGACAGTAAACTCCTCGGGGCAAGGTATCTTTCTGTTCTGTGTTTGTCAAATACTTTGCACAATGAGGCTCTAGGATTGGGACTGGATGTTTTTACACGGTGCAGAGATGCTCAGGCCAGCAGCACCTGAGCTCCTGCTGGGAGCAGAGGCAGCCCAGCTACAGCACTGGAGTGCTGTACTTGCATGGCTGAGAAAGTGCCAGGCTCTCGCCTGTCTCTGACAAGGATGGTGCTGTGCCATGCCAGCACCACCACGCTGCTGTGGGATCCATGTTGATGGAGCTGTGCCCTCCAGATGTGCCAGCTTGGAACTCCCCTGGAGCTCCCAGGCACCTTTGTGCCACAACTTGCTTCCCAGGACAGAATGGCACTTAGCCTCCAAGGTGCAGTGACACTGCTAAAAACCACAGCCCTGCAGACAATGCTCTGTGACCTGTGCCCTAAGCAAATCTGCAAAAGCAGCTCCTTTTGCCAGACACATCCAAACCATTACAAGTCTCCTGCCTGTTTGGGACTCTTGGTTCCACCATGCGCCTGTTCCTGTGAAATTTTCGTGCATGGAAGTAATACCAGGGATTTCACCAGATCGTATTACCTATCTAATCTGTTTAAACTTGATTATGGTGCTTTCTTGATTGTATGTCTGAGCATTCTGTGCTTTATAGAGTGTTGCTCAGATTGGTTTTAATGGGATTAAAGGTCTTTTAGAAGTTGTTTCGATAGGAATTTGACCCATTTTTTGACGCTATGAGATCTACTCTGACCATAGGAATTTATTGATGTTCTGCAGATGCAGGGTGTGTTGGTTCCCCTCTCTGACCTTGTGTTTCAGTGTTGACCTGCATGTTTTCAGTGGCACATTCTGTATTTCTTTTCTCTGCTCACCTTTTATTCTGTACCTTGCAACTCAATCTTGCTTTGGGAACATCAGTGCAGTTTGGGCAGTAGTGGCAGGTGACAATGAACTGTCTTTCTCAATTCTATGTGCTGACGCCAATACTAAGGCATGGTAATACTAAAGCAACATTCATAGCATTAGTTAAGTCCCCCTATTTCTATGGACATGTTTTCCCATCTCTGGTTCTCACCTTTCACACTCTCTTTCTGTGTGTTCCCTTAGAGCTGGGAGGCTGCTACCTGCACTTTTCCCAAATGAGAGAAGGAGAAGGGAGAGGCAGGAGACCAGCACGTGCTATTCTCTGCACAGCTCTGCAGCTGTGCCAATTGTTGAGCTGCAAACAGGTTGTTGCAAAAGAGCAGGGGAGGGAAGGAGGCCATGCTAGGGAGGGAAATCCTGTATCACGAGATTTGGGTTGAAAAAGGGTCCAGGTACCTCTGGTAATACCTTGTTAACATCCTGTTGAGTGATGGATGCAAGAACTCAATACCTAAGTTGAAATATTTTTTTCTTTTCTAAAGAATTTTTCTTTCTAAAGAGCTTTTTAAATATAGCTTAGAAATTGAGTGTCCCACAAATATCAAGCAAAAGAAAACTAAATATTTTTACCATTTCAAATCATCCTAATTGAATGAGAAGGCTGTGTATAGAACTGTAATTCTGTCCAGAGGCTGCTTGTCAAGTCATGTTTTTATTGTAATTATCTGATTTGTTCAGCTTTAATCGTATTTACTTTCGAAGGTCAGCTGTCCTGCTCTGAAATGGTTAGTGAAGGCTATGAGAATACATAATACCCATGGGGAGAAAAGCAAAGACCACATATGCTCTTTTAATTTTTACTTCACAGCAGAAGAGGTAGTATTTTCGTTCACTTCTTAGCAGTCCATATTTCTTCATCAATACTATTTATTATTTGGTACATAGTAACTCCTAGAAGTGCTGCTTGTGTCTGGTCTCCAGTGAATGCTTCCATATATATGTTCATCAGCAGCATCAACCCATACCTCAGAGACCTTATAATTTTAAGAGGAAAAACAAAGCAGAAGAGAAACAGTATCATTCTCTTCATAGGGAACAGAAAAAGTGCAAAATGTTGTGCAACACCCTCCCAACTTTGCTTAACATCATAATCACAGATTTGTCAGCTCTCTCTATGTCACATGAGTGAACAAATCATGTTCTGTCTTCCTGTCTGGGTGACAGAAAAATACTTGGTCTTCCTCTCCCAAAATCATTTCTACAAACTGGAAGACCAATAAGTCTTAACAGTGAACTTGAAAGCAATCAAATATACATTACGAGTTTTCAAAGTTGCTCCAAGATTTTGTTGTTGTTGTTTATCATTTGATAATGTTACAAACTTAGCGGTCTAAAAAAGATTTGGAGAAGAAAATAAACCTGCTCCCTTAGGAAGATGAGAGGTATCCATATTATTCTTCGATCTCAAAAACAGTTTCAGGCTGAAAGCTAAACTTTGAGCCTCTAATCATTGGTGTTGGGATACCCTGCAAGGCAGACCTTTACAATTCAATTACCATTTATAACAAAGGTAAAAAGAGCAAGTTTAACCTTTCTTTTTAAATTAAAACTATTAAAAAAATAATGCTAGCTCATTATTTTCTTTGTTCAGCAGTCCTTGTTTTGGTTCATCAGTTCAGTCTTCCATTTTGTTTCCAAACTCTGGCCATGCAACAGAAGACAATTGCAAGGAGGGCTCAGTGGCACCTGACTCGTGGGTTTTTCCATGGAACAGCCATTTTGTGCGCAGCCTGCTGATTACCTTTGCTACAGCATAAATCCAGCAGAGGAAAATCCCCAAATAATAAAATAACCTAGCATGTAAATCCAGCAGTAGACTTTTAAATACACTTCATTATTTTTAAAGTCTTTATGTTCCTTACAATTTGAAAGGAACGTTAATATATTCATGAGCACTAACCTTAAGTCAGTGCCGCGTGCTCAAGCATAAATTCTATTATCAGTGGATCTACTGCAATTCCTGGAAGAGGGAAAGTTGCTGAGTACTAACATTGTTGGCAGCTTCTTGTTGAATATAAGAACTTTCCTAGAGCTCACCCAAAGAGAAAGACTTTTGTAACTCCTTTCTCACCTTCATCTCCTCAATTCCCTCTCCCCTATTCCTAACCATATTGAATCTCTACTTTTAAGTAAAATCTTCTTTAGTTTTAAGCAAAATCTTCTAACAAAGCTATATTCTTTTAATTCTTCTGTATTAAATTTACCTTTAAGGTATGAGCACAATAATTTTCCCAAGTAGATAATCTGTAGCATCTCCATTTCTGGGCTTGCATGAGTTTCTTTGACCCACTGTTCAAGGGGATACATTTCCAGTTTCTTTTCTAGTGAGATTCTCAGAGGACTGGAATAAGAACTTTGTCAGTTTGCATTAGCAAAGCTGGGCAGAGGAAATGACACCACACCCGCTTATGCAAAGCATATTATATATCCATAGGCACACCTCAACAGCATTAAACCATAATCTAAAGACACCAGAGGAAGTGTGAGACAGGGAGGATTAGGTCCATCACAGGGTTTATCCTGGTTGCCCCAGGTCCTCACAGTAACTCCCTGTGGCAGTCTGAAGTCTATCAGCACAGTATTTCCTGCAGCACATGCCTCCTCACCTGCTGCTGGCTCAAAAAATGACTAGAAGAGCCCTAAAGGATGCAGAAAGAAGGTAAACCATGTAAATAAGGATACCGTGGTATTCATCTCAGCTGTGGTCTCCTCCTGCACATGAAAAATGCACCCTGTTGAAACACTGGACTCTCATTTCCATTAAAGACTTGTACACATCAAAGGACTGTCTACACAAAAAGGAGACCAAGTCTGGGCTATTCTATTTACTGGAATATCAAGGGATTGCATGTAGAAGAACTCCTTTGCTTAGTGACATTTTAGCATCAGCCCAAGAAACACAGGAAGATGCTGATTCCATAATAAAGAGAGGTAAAATGTAGGAATAAGGGCTTTCATCACTATAAAATAGAAATCCTGGAGCTACCCTTAGAAAAATATACAAACAAATAAAAAGGTCTTCTAATTAGAATGGAAGTAAATTATTTTTTTCAGTAAAATCTCTTCCTTAAAATTGACCTGTATCCAGTAATAACGCAAATAGTGACAATGCTGCCAATACTCCACTTTGACAGACATAATTTCATACCAAAATCAGACCCAATTCTTTACTTTTATATGTGAATAAAGAGCAGCTTTCTTCATGTAAACTGGTCCAAAGTTTACCCATCTTCCCCTCTGACTGCTTTTTTATAAAGGATATGCTGTAATGATGTGCTCACATATGGGATTATGGGGTTAAACTAGGCAAGCCCTTAAAAAATAATAATAATTATATTGTACAAAATTCCATACTTAGTTACCTTCCTTTCAAACTGTAACCTTATATTTTGTTTTCAAACTTAGGACTCTTTGTTATATTGTATAGTTAACAATTTCAAATTGTACCATGTCTCCTCCCTTACTTAGAAAGCTTTTGTTCACTGCTTCATCACTATCTGCATGTAGAGACAGGCAACCGTGTTCTGTAGGCTACAATAATAATGGCACACTAGATAACATCACCGGATCAGCTTCATGCTACAAACACATCTGAAAATTTCCATGCTTCAGAACTACTAGGAGGTTCGGTAATCTTATGAGTATTAGGAAACACCTATTTATTACAATGGGATCTAGTTATGCCAAGGAGAAAAAATGTCTTGCATGGAGAACTTGACACCTGAAATATAAAAAGGGGAGACTAGAAGTGATAAAAAAGTAAGAACAGAGATAAAAATAGCAACATGAAATTAGCACCCCCCCGCAAAAAAAAAAAAGGTAAGAGAGAGAGAATTAAGTATATATTCATACTACTAATTCCTTCAGAATGCAGAATTTCACCAAACCCTGATTTTTCTAGGTTCAGCATTTCTGCCAGAAACTTCCCTGACTTGAATTTGAAGACAGTACTTAGCATTTGTGTGGCACAGGGGATGGAGAAAAAGTATTATGTCCTTTAAAAGTAAGGTGTGGCTAGTGGGTAATGATGCAGTCATTTCCCTTTTCAGCTTATGTTTTTAAGAAGATCTTACCAATCATGACTGGGATTTTTTTAAAGGTGTGAGCTAGCTGTTTTGCAAAAAATAAGAATAGAACCAAAATACAATACAAATTCATAGGGAATTTACAAGAGCTGAAATTCTGAGGACATTAAGTTACACATTCATTGAGTGCAAAGTCAGACAGGCCACTAGAAATGAGTCTCATTTCTCAGTCATCCTAGGCCCTTGCAATCCATATGCATTACTTTGTGTGATGATCAATTACTTGTTTTTTATTAAAATATCTGTTCAAAGAAGACCGAAGATGTTGATTTGGTGCTTTGTTGTGTCAATTTATCCCTTCCAACCGATACTGTTTAAGATGTGCACCCTAACTTCTATCTGAATGGGACTCCTGCCTTGTCATGAACTCTATTTTTCATCTTAGATAGGACTAATTAGCTGTATTCAAAATAGTTCATTTGAACAAGCTTAGCTACAACTGATCCAGGTCCGTTTGTGTGCCTGTTTCCATGATGTCTTGGTCACCTAGAATCCTCCACAGATGCAATTCATTATTTCCCAGTACCAAAAATGCTGAACAGTACTGGCCCAGTACTGTTGTAACTGTGGTAACTTCCCAATTTTAGGATACAACTGTTCAGCAACAAGTCAGGGTTACCCATTGACCACCGCTGACTGTGATTTTGAAAGCTGTCAGGTGGCCAACTTTTAATCCATTTAACATGTTCTTTATTGGTGTGGCATAGCATTGATTCCATAATCAGAACATTATGCACCACTGATTCAAAGGTCTTTGAAAAGCCCATTACATTTACAGAATATCCCATCAATCAATCCTCAAAACAGAGCAGTGAAATTATACTTCCTTCCTCAAGTGTAAAAGATGCTTATTTTCTAGGATTTGTTTCTGTTATTCCATTAGAAATGAAGCTAGTAATATACCTCATCATCAGATAGAAAGATGCCATCCTCCTTGTTTCTAAATGCAGGGAACAGAAATATTTATTGAAGTTTTCTGTCTTTTTTGTATCCTGAATAATTCTGCCATTTCCCCTCTACCATGTTTTGTTGCCATCTTGATGCAAGAAACCTTCCAAACATTTTAGATCATCCAACATCTGTTTGTCCTTTATACTATCATACATTTGTCTATTATGAAAAATGTAAATTGATACACTTTCTTCTCCTTCTCTTGCATCAAAATATGATTTATAGCTATGAAGTTTTTTTCAGAGAATTCCAACTTTTCACTCATATTTTTCTTCCTGGATTTTTTTTAGGATTTTACCAAATTTTTCTTCTTTAAATCACCATGCCATATGCATATATACATCATTATTATCAATCAATGTCAATATGAGAGTTAGTGGCTTGATAAACCAAATCTCTTCATTTTGCCTCTTACTAAACTTGTTACCCGATTGACTGAATATTGGAAAAATTGGTATGACAAGAGACCTTAAAATATGGAGCATGTAGTTAAAATGACAGTTCCACAGAAGACAGTCACTGAGGATTTATGAAAGGAAAAAGAGTTTATGTGATTTATGTTCATGAACTGGGCAAGGGACACAGAAGAATCAGCAGAACTGAGAGCCATTGTGGTTCCTGCTGCTGTGAAGAGGGAACTTTGACAGTCTACAGGTTCTTTCCAGATCCTGCTCTTACTTTTGTAAATGGCTATTCTTCACACATTTTCTTACAGCAAAGCCAATTGCTTTTGTTATTTGCTTTTGATTTGAGTCTTCAGTTCGTAATGAGTCTTGATTCATAATAAATTTTTTAGGTCTGACTTTGTCGGGTCTTTTTCTGAAAATCCCATTCACAGAAATTATCTTGAATAAGACTACAAACATAAATGACCTCTTCCACTTATTGCAGCTTTAATTCCTGCTAGAACGTTTTGAGTAGCATATGCCCTGCCAGAGATACAGTTGCCTGCCCCAAGCTTTTAATTCCTCTGTGAATGGAGCAATCAGTACTTTTACTTAAATTATTAATAAATCTAAGACTCAGTTAATTTCACTTTCTAGGATCTCTTTGTGGTCATATGTGTTAGTATACTAAAAGATAAAGCAACAGCAAACCTGCTACTTTATTCTTTTCTGGAGTACAAACCAAGAATTTGTAAATTTCATAATATTTTTTCACAGTAACATGTCAATTAAGCATATAATGTGTCAAGTGAACATGGTGAATATGCCATCCTCAAGCCAAAGCTTACTTTCTCCCAATCAAACCCTTTAACAGGAGCTAAGCAGACACACAGGTGGCACTAGTATCCCACCTCGTGAGCTCTTGTGCCCTCTTCTAGAAGTGACCGTCATGTGTTTGACAGCAGTTTGTAATTCCTACTTCTCCTTGGCCTTTCTTTTGTAACAACTGAGGGAACTCTTGTGCACTTCTCCTAGCTGACTTTCTGAGGCCCCAGCATGTGGAATGATCCTACCTAACAATCTCATTTCATCATATATAATGTAACTGTGCTTTGGACAGAAGATACCCTATATTCAACATAATCAAATCAGGCTCACTGACCCTTAGACAACAACTGTTGTCTAGTTCTAGCAAGAAAGGAATTAATTTTTACATCATAAAGAAGTCTAGTAAGTCTATATATCTGGATTGTAGTTCAAAAGAAAAGCATTTGGAAATATTTGTAATGAGCATCCTCTGATTACAATGGGACCAAGATTTTTCTTTGACCAACTTTTTTGTTTCCATTTTGAAATGCTGAAGAATGGATAATCCATCAGTACTGTCTACACAGTTCAAGAACTATTGTCAGGACATATAAAAAATGCCTGAAATGTGAAGGCCTGACACAATGCACATTTATGTCAATAACAGTGCATTTTTCTACAGAACTCATGGATTTGCATCAGATTTCATCACAAAGGAAATGATAAAATGCTTGAGAACTCCAATCCTGTTCTGTTAAATTAAATGAAATTGCTATAGATCAAAGGAAAGCCCAAATAGTTAGCATGGAGAAACAATAGGATCGTGCATTCTTAAAGAAAATGGAAAATAGTAATCATATTCAAAAGAAAAATGCAATAAAGAAAACAATTTGATGTAATATTCTGTTGGCAAAAAAAGATATCTCATTTTCAATTTTATATTAAAAAATTGCTCACATTAATTCTCTTCAGTTTTCCAATATACATGTATGAGCTGCAGATTGAGATGTGCAATTCATCTTAAGTGTTATTTGCCAATATAATGTCCAGACTACTGACTCTGACAAGAGGGAACAACTTACTTGATACTTTACATCTTTCATATTCTCAGTTCCTTACTCCTGTCAGAGACTGAAATAGTTCATGCCTCAAACATTGATACAAAATTTTGGTCATTTTAACAAAAACTGTATAAAGAAGCTATAACCAAAGAAGCCTCTCTGAAGATACCTGACTGGGACTTTGGACTAAATGAGATTAGATAAATGGAAAACCCATTTTTCAATCACTGAAACAAACAAGTAAACAAGGAAAAGAATGTGAGTCAAACCCAGCAGCCATGCTAAGAATCATCTCTGGCTTGCTTTGAGGTGGCGGAGGCCGTAGCCCACAGACCCATTTGCTGGAAGCAAGTTTGCACAGATTTCCCCCCAGCTGAGGTGGGAGGATGAAGTTTCGGTGTGTTGTAACCTCTGCTCAGGGCCAGTGAACCCATCCTCCCTTACACAAACTGGCTATGGAACCCCCAACCCTGGGAAAGCCACATGCACAGGACATTCACATAAAGGGCAGCTGAGGGGTGCTTTAATCCATCACTTTAATCCCCGAAGTGCCCCCCAGAGTCATTCCTGAGGCCTTGCACCACTGGACTGCACATGATGCAACAAACTCAGAGGCTGTTGTAAGAGACAATGGAAACCTTCCTCCTCCTCCCTACCAGGGAGATGCCTGGATTTTCCTACCTGGCCTGAACATATATTAACCCATCAGATTCTAGGCTTTTCAGGGTGACCTTCACCACCAAGAAGACCAGCTAGAGAGGATCAGTGGAGCATCACTGGGATTCATGAAGTGATATTTTCCTTACTCTTTCTGTCATCCCCACATATCAAATAAAACCCATACTATTGTCACTGGCATATGGTCTCATTTTTACCTTAATTTGGGCAGGGGCAGTTCTAAGAACCTTACTAATCCCTATGTTACAGTGCAGTAGTGTTATTAGCTCATTAAAAATAAAATAAAATAAAATATATGTAAAATGGTTTATATTACTGACAGTGTCTTTTATAAACAGTAGTGCAAAGAGTATGTGAAGTCCAAAGTGAGGGAACAGCAAAGAGTAGGAATACTGCAAATATGTTTTACACTGCCTGAACATCAGTCCACAAAACTTGTATGCTATTTGGTTTTTATCTGGTAATTTCATTTCTTTACTGAAATAGTTCCATTCTCATTATCATGCAGATAGGTGAGAAAAATGGAAGTATTACTTAAAAAAAATTACACGAACATGCCTAAAATGGTTTGGTAGATTTCTGCCCAAATAGAAGAACATGGAAAAAATGATGTCTTCATCAAACTATCAATGGCCAGGATACCTTCTATCTCCAGTTTTTTCAAGCAGAGTTCAGATTCCATAGCCTAGCTTTAGTCCTAACTCTGTTGTCTGTGCACTTACAGATTTTGGGGAAAACTTGAATAGAACATATTTATTAAAAATCCAATCTGCAGAGTGCCAAAATCCAGTTTCACTGAGACTCCTGCTCATTCCCATAATGCAAACTTATATTATCTTTCAAAATAGTAATGGGAGAGTCAACATTGACCACATTGAAAGAAAGGATTGTTTCCTTTTTGAGTTTCACAGTGTATTTGCTCTTCCATAACCTGGTTGCATCATACGTCCCTTCCCTGTGTGTCCTTTAGGTTAATGTGATCCCACATATTGATGGAAATTTGGCTGTGATACTGTAGATGAAAAAACTGATGTTTTTAAGTCTCCCAAGTAGGAAAGATATTCAAGGTTACAATTTTGGTGTAGAATAACGTACATTGAGATTTCAGGCTTCACAAAATGCCAGGTGTAGATTGGCTTTGCGGCTGTTTTTCTACTCTAGTGCAACTTTGCTCGGCAGAACCATGGTTTGAATTTAGCCCTCCCATCATAGGCAGTACTGTACAACACAAATATTGGCCTGTTGCAGTTAATACCATAAATACAGCTCTTAATTGGGCTACAAAAATCTGTTCAACCAAGAAGGAAGACACACTCTAGCCATAGGTTAAAAAAGTAATTTCTCAGGGTAGCAGGCTGCCATAGACACAGAGAAATGACACAGACCCCATGTCCACCTGTACCTCTGTGGATGGCAGGATGGCTGCAGCTGCCACTTGAGAAGCAGCAACCAAATTTATGATCCAGTCATGCTTCTCTCAAACAGGTCCAGTTTTTCCCATCTTACAGACACAGTAACTGTTCTTACCCCTCACTTCTGGATCAATAAAACTGATTTTCTGCCTACTCTACTGAGAAGCCATGAGTTGGGCCAGCCATCAGATTAGTTTTTACCACCTCAAAACAAATATGAATAAATAGATGGCCATACAATCCAGCCTACAGACTAAATAGCAATTTGCCTGTCCTTTTTTAGACTAAATACCAAAGAGATTTTTTTCTCTCCCTGTTTGTACCATATCCTGGCTTCTTATACACAAAGCAATTCACTGGAAATAGAACTCATCTCTTTTTTTAAGTACTTTCATTTTTTACATTAATCAGAAGTTAATCAGAGTAAGTGGGAGTCCCATGTTCCCAAAATAGCCCCAGAAAGCATTCAGGAAGCAGGAGCTATGCTGGTACTCTTACGCAAAAGGCTGCCATGACAAGAGAACTATTCCTTCTTTTTTGATTGTTTCTGAGGTCATCTTGGGCAGCCAGCACCATGTGAGAGAAGAATGAGAAGCTCAAAATCATCATAATAATACCAAAATAGGCTAATTTTCACATTATGTAACTAAATGGGAAAGGAAGGAAATGAAGATAGCATTGGATTAAATTAATGTAGTTGCAGATCACTGTAGTCAGAGTAATCATCTTGTGTATGATTTAAAAAGGAGAGGGTGTTTTATTTTTTTTTAATGGATCCAGCTGCAAGCAATTGTGAAGGAACTAAATAGAATCAGTAATGATGGTCTAAGAAAGAAGCAAATGTTGTTTGTTTCTTTCTGTGGGGAAATGAAATAAATAAATTACTCAG
This sequence comes from Geospiza fortis, assembly GCF_000277835.1. Lineage (NCBI taxonomy): Eukaryota > Metazoa > Chordata > Aves > Passeriformes > Thraupidae > Geospiza > Geospiza fortis. The sequence continues at coordinate 2,470,820 of NW_005054376.1, read as the reverse complement.
AATTTTAGACAGATTCCACAAACAGAGCATTTGACAGGTTGTCACAAACCAAAAGACCAGTTCTCCATGAGATATCAGAAAGGTGGTATACAGAAAGATTAACTTCAGCATCCCCCAAGTCAGCAGGGAATCTTCTTTCAGAATAGAGGTTTTATCTGCCTGCTGGGATTTACCTCCTTGGGCAACCCATGTCTCTCCAATTTTGGCATTTCCTCACTAAGTTATCCCTGGTGACTATCACTCCTTCTTCACCTTCAACTGCTGTAGAAGTTAATCCTGATGATTCTCAGATAAACCTTCCAGCTTATTAATAAAATCACTTCTAACTTTTAAAAAAGATCAAAAAAATAATCAATCAGAAACCAAAAGCAGCAGTCATCAAAACCCAAAACCTAGGAACAAAAGCAGGTCCCGGTCAAACTTGCAAGTCAGTAAAGGGCTGAAATATACTGCTTGTCCAACAGGGATCCCTGGCTGTTCAGGCAACTGGTCTCCCATATCTCATTTTCTTACACCGAAGTCTCCTTGTGATCCACACACCAGGGAATTATCTCCCATCTTGCCTGTAGTGTACTCAGCCCTTCGCAATGTATTGGCATAGAAGGAGGGGGGGAGGTGAGAGAGGAAAGGAGAGGAGTTGATAATTTTTTCCAAAAGCTATAGAAAATTACTCCTTTTCCCCCTCCAACTGAAATAATTTCAACCTGCCTGGCGTGATTTACTGCATCAACCCATCCTTGAGGACTACAGTAATCAAGTTGTCCTTCAGTAACATGTAATTGTCACCTTTACTCCACTGTCTTGCAATACAGAAAAGACTATCTAAAGCCATAAATGCTGGAGAGGGTTTAAGGCTATGAAACAAATCCTGGGGCAGCACCAGGTGTCTAACTCTCAGTTAAATAAGTAAATGTCTCTTTTCTTCCCTCAACAAACTGGTCACCTCTGAACATTCCTCGACTGCCCCTTGCTGTCCTTGTTGCAAGGCAATGACATGACTTTCATAGGGAGCAATCCCACCGATGGCAACAGGACCGCTCAACTGCTTGCACAGTCTTTGCAGATATGGGCTTCTTGACTTGGCCAAATTCCCACAGGACAGAGCTGTCACACATTGGAGAAGCACAATTTACTTTCTAAAGTGCAAAATGAGACAGAGAATGGGAGAGAAAGTAATTCTAATGGCAGATTAATTTCCTATCAGAGAAGACAGATTATAAAGGGTAATGTTTCTTGGACCTTTTCGAATGCACTGCTTTGTAGCAGGATAAATGTAAAATGATGTGAGGAAACAAACTATTATAGACAGTGGTGTTGTTTGGCCTGCTTGTTCAATGGGCTCACTTTTTTGTTTTGTTTTTAGTTTAAGGAGAGAAATTTCATTGCTTGCCTTGGAGATAATTAATTTTACACTGAAATTTGAAAATCATGAATGTCAAAAAATACTCTGGGATTTGTAAATGCTAGAATTCTTGTATTCAGAGTACTTGTGAATTCTCCAAACTATTCTGCACATATAAGCACTTCTTGGAAGGAAGAATAGAAATGTTTTGTTGATTCTTAGCACTGCTAACAGTTTAAATGTCACCCAGCAATAGCACTCAACAGTAGAGGTATCACTTCTCTTTCCCATTTTAATAATAATTCATCTAAACAAATAAACCATGCATCCATTGGGCATGACCATGCTGAAACTAAATGTAGAGAAAACGACAAGTTATTCAACTGGAATATGTTATGGGTAACACTAGTTTTTGCAAACATGTTCAGTCCTGTGGGTAAATCAACTTTTCTCCAAAGGACATTTTGTGGATAACTGTGCATTTCCAATAGGTTGTTCTCCTGTGTTGTTCAGACAAACAGCATGAATTTTATGGTAGCAAATTCAGTACCCAAATGAGACAAACACAATAAAAGACCAGAGAATTTGCAGGTGACTTATTCCATGAATTGCAGCCATGAATTGTCAACTACTGGAATGTTGTTTTTCTTTCATTGACTACCTGTTGGGAATATTCTGATGTTTTAAAAATCATTCTTGATCACTCTTAGTTTGCCATTTACTTGGGATTAGTTGACTGTAAATGAATTAAAGTAGAATTAATTTTATTGGACTATGGCTAATTTTTCATGTTTATGTAACATGTAAACTTGAGTTTACTATGGTTTATAGGAGAGATTTTTATTATGAGAAATGAAGTTTCTTTTCCTTTTTTTTTTTTTTTGGTGAGTTACCTGGACCTTAAAATCTTTCATTTGGACAAACATTCCTGCCAATAAATCATTCACTAGAATGATCAGATAAAGTGTACATGAAATATGCATGAACATAACTGAAATGAGTTTATTTAAGTGCTCAAATGAGTATTTGTAGACAGATTTCTGAAGCATTTCTCCAGCACTACTGAAAATAGCATAATTATTGAATAAGAAGAAATGACACCTGATAAATGTAGGGCTGACAGCACACTGGAAGAAAACTACAGAAGATATTACTGGGAAGGAAAAACCTTTTATGGAAAAAAACAAACCCACCAAACAATTAATTCATTCCATATCCTGTACTGAAAATGTTCTTACTTGTCTGGACAAACTCAAACTTGTGTTGTCAAAAGGGGAGTTAAAATCTGAAGGAAAAATGCATGGTAGAGTCATCATAAATGCCAGTAATGCAAAATGGGGAGATTGAAAATTGTTTGATAGAATTGTGCATTACCAGGGTGTGTTCCAAAGCAGATTTATTCAGCCATTGCTTCTTTATACTCTACAGCAACACTGATTTCACATTCAACTTGTTTCGTCTTGTTTCTTAAGGGCAGAAAAAAGAGAATTTTTTGTATATTTATATTATTTATATATTTTCACCCTGCATTTGTGATATTCCACACTAAAAAAAAAAATCCAACATAGTTATTTGGTGAGGTTCAAAGCCTTTTTCAGACACTAACTAGTTAAATTTCACAACACTTCTCTGAGGCAGAAAATTAAGTTTTAAAGTTCCCAATTGTTGAATAAGGGAACTTAGGGACAAAGGTTAAGTGATTTACTGAGGCCACAGGAAACAGTATAAGTAGTGGAATAAGAACTTGTTCCAGCCCATTCCTGTGGCTGGTAACATACCAGAGCACAGGACAATTATAAAATTTCACACACTTTATCCATAGTTTACCTTTTTGCTCCTTCCTCTTTCTGCCCAGAAAAAAAAATTCTGCCAAGCATTATTCCATATAAAGCAATGGTATTTCTATTTCTGTCATCTTGTTTCTTTAAACTAATTTTTTTACTCTTTTGTTTAAAAGGCTTCATTATCTTATAGACAAGTTAGTCTTCATCTCAGGAATAAAAAGTGCCTGTGGATACTGAAAACATGACAACCACTAAAGTGTCCAAGATCCACAGTCACAGAGACCACAAATGATGGCCCCACACCTTTGCTGGAGCCTTTGGAATAATGCAAATCAAGCTGTAAGTCAAACCAAATGACTTTTTTCAAAGCTAAAATGTCATCTCATTGAAAACAGTTACTGAAATAAAATTAATTTAAGAATATATTTCCAAATATTTTAGACTGAAAATTTTGAAATCAGATTAAATTTCTGTTTTCTTACTTAAATGTTTACTTACAGATTTTTAAAAAAAAAGGATTTAAAAAAACCAGATTTTTAAAAAAATATTAATACATTAAATCAAAATTTTCCCCACTCTTCATTCTTATAATCATTGTTATGGTTGCAATAAACAGGATAAGTTGTGGATTTATTTCTGTTACTCTTATCTTCACCTGTGTGTGCCCCTCTCCTTTCCTTTTATGTCTCCCTGTGTTCAACTTTCAAACCTTCCTTGACTTTGGAAGGCAGAAGGGACAAGTGGAATAGTGTGAATAAACTACCACACATCTGAAGTATTGAGAAAATGGTAAAAAGTAAAAGGGTGGAGGGAGGACAAAATCTGATGGTTCATAAATTAAAGGCTTTGAGGTAAAGTGACTTAGAACAAAAAATTTTCCTGCAAGTACATTTGAAATTAGTATTTTTAAATTGTTGGGGAAGACTGGGTGGAGTCTATATTTAAAATTTCCCCTGAAACTTTCTTGAATTGAAAAGGTAAAGAGTATTTTGGGAAGCCTTTTCCATAAAGAAACCTGAGATTTTAGATGAATGGGGCAAACCACACAACACCTTTTAGGGCATTTTTATTAATAAATAATAAATTTATAAAAATCACTCTCATTTTTCTGTATTCAGGTAACTTTGTTTACATACGGCCCATCAAGAAAAAACAGTTGTCAAGAAGTTGACTGCCCTATAGTCTTTATATAAGCTTGCTCTAACAGGCCAAGCTCACTTGAAAAGCTTCCCTCCCCTTTCTGCAAGCATCCTTCAAACATACAGTTTGTGTAAGCAGTGTGTTTTGTCAAATGGTTCAGTCTGCCTAGAAACTGAAATCAGTCTTTCCTGATCAGGAGCTGGGGACAGACCCTAACTCCTCAACGGGAAGCCTGCAGTGAGGCAGTGCTATGTGATAAGCACAGCAAACACAGGACTGGAGCGAGAAGGGATTGCAGCAGACATCCCAGGAACCCCTAGAACATCAGCTGGGCTTTCACACAGTTCAGTAGTGGTCAGGGTTGCTCTCATCCAGGCAGAGACTTGTTGGGGCCTGCCTGCTCTGAGAGTCTTTCACAGAATGCACAGCCCCTCAGCTGTTCCTCCCATAGCTTCTAAGAGACAGTGAAAGCCACTCACAGCATATCTTGAGTTTGTACTGGATACATGCGGATCGATCAACAGCAAAACAGGGAAAAAAATGTTTTCAAATAAAATTCCTTTTTATTTCAGTTAAATTGCAAATTTAATTTCTTGAATAACTTATCAGAGCAATATGACAAGTGGGACATAATGCTTTTGGTATTTGATGGAGCTTCCCATGCAATTCACAACAAAATATTTAAATAATAGTAATTCCTTTAAAAAAAATCATTAATTTGCATAATACCACCAACAGAAGAATCACCTGAAGCCCACATGAAGCACTTGCTAATGAATGTGTTGACTAAATCCAAAGATTTAGTTTTAAAAGGCATATGGAACATGTGCCAGAAAAAAGGCAGCAGGCTTCCATCTGTACTTTGCTTCGATCTGATACAATTAAATGGACCTTTGTGTGACCTCCCTGACCTATCCAGAACTCCCACTGGCTTTCAAGATTGACAGTAATGCTGGCGAGAAGCTTATGAAACAGGGCAAATCTGCTAAGGCACGTAAACCCCTTTTTCAATAGTGCCTCAAGCATTTAGGCACAGATCTTGGAAGGGAACTTAGCAGTAATAAACTTCCTGACTACAGCCTCAATGCCTAAGTTTTCCAGTCTTTGACATAACCTACCCAGCCAGGGGTTTTAAGAGTCCAAATGATAAACAGGCCTAAGGTGCTTTGAGATCCACAGACAGAGTGTGCCATACACGTTCAAACAAGTACATCCTTGAAAAATCCCAAAAGCATTCCAAAATCCTGACTCAGGACTGTACTGAGTAGAGTTTCTAACTCACAGTAAATGGACAGTGATTGCAGTAGTAAGGCTGTCGTTTGTTTTGTTTCTCATAATGCTTCAGATTATGGCCTTCCATTGAGCTGCTTTGTGTTCTTAGAGGCAAAAAGCCAGCCTAACTCAGTATTGGGGAATTATTAATCCCAGGGCACCATGGAGTTAGTGTGGTCAGTCAGGAACAGTGACTATCCCATAACTGAAGGTCTCTAAGAAAAGCCTTATATGGTTCTGACCTGCCATGAATGCATCTCAAGGGCAGGGTTATTATGCTTTAAGTAAACATTTCACTTATGAATGCCTCTGCTGTTATCTAAATTGCTGCTTTCTTGCTGAGGAGTGAACCCAGAGGAGTGAAGAGCAAAGAGAACAACACAAGAATGTGGAAATAATGGTGAGAGATAGAAAGAATATTAGAACAGAGAAATTGAATGGCAAGAGATGAAGAGGAATAAAATATGCCTTGCAAAGGGCAAGTCACACAAAGCATGAGGAGGGAGGTTATTTTGGAAAATGCATCAAACCCACCTCCATTTCTATTTACAAGCTGATTCAGCAGTGCCTGTCATTCAAATCATGTCTCAACAGCAAAGGAATTGTTGTGAGAAGCAAATCATAAAACCAACAGGTGCAGGGAACATGCTGCTGCTGCTGTGTTTGAAAAAAAAAATAAATTACAGGTCTCACATTTAACATCAGCTACAAAAAGTTGAGGTGGAAGAAACTGCTATAAGAATGTGAGCCAGCAAGCTCCTATCCCTACAGTGGTTTGGTGGTGGTTTTTTTTTGTTTTTTTTTTTTTTTAACTCATCACACTTTCCATGCAGGATCTGTGTGTGTGTGTGTGTGTGTGTGTGTGCGTGTGTGCATTTGTCTTTTTTTTAATCTACTTCCCCAAATTTCTCACTGGTTTCTCTAATGAAAGGTCTACTTCTAGAAGACAGAATCTACTTCCTTCCTCTTATTATTTTAAATTACATTTTGTGAGCTGCCTAGGGACTTTATGGCCACAGCTGTCCTATTTACTTCACTTTCTTCTTCTTCCTTTTTTCTTTATTGTTACTGTTGTTATTTTTTCTATATTATTATTATTATTACCACTACTACTGCTACTACTACTACTACTACTACAATTCTGCGAATGCTGTGACTGAAAATGCAGGATGCCTGAGCCCACACAACTGGGGCAGCAGAGGTGTCTGCATGTGAGGGAGCAAGCTAACTGCACTAACTATGAAATTTTAGCCTTTTCTACAGCAGACCAGTACAGATTTCATGTGAGCTATGTTTCTCCAGCAGCAATAGCAGCAGTCACCGAGTGCTAAACTGATAGCCCCCCACAAGTGTCCGCCCTTTAGCCTCAGCAAGCACCCACGCACCCACACACCGCTCGGGCAGCAGGCAGAGGAGCCTCAGCCCAGCCTGGCAGCCAAATCCAGAGGTAACACGGTGAGAGGGAACCTTGCTCAAGCTGCAGTTAGCCAACTGCCATATGCCCTGACAAAGCTACTGACAGCAGTGGCGAGCCCAGGGAGGGCTTTTATCATTAGCCCCTCACCCAGCAGAGGAGGAAACTCATTTAGCCCCATGCTGGACTTTCATTAGGAGCGACTTGCATCAGATGGTCGCAGCGTTCTGGCACTGGTGTCGCCCCGTCCGTTGCTGGAGACGTGGCCATATCTCACCCCAGCAGGGATCCCCAGATTCGAGCAGCGCTTTGTCGACAGATGCCAAGACAGCAGCGGTAGTAGTGACAAAGGGAGCTTGGTTTGGTGTTATCTTTTATGCTGGCATGTTGCAGCCCTGAACTTTTCAAGAGGTGGCTTTTCACAAACTACTTATTCCTGTTGCAGATAGAAAGGTGGGGAGTTTATATAGATGGGGAGAAATAATCTAAAATAAAATATGCTTGAAATTACTATTTGAAGCTGAAGCAAGCAGCAAAGAAGCTGTCGCTGACAATCATTATTTCCAACCTTGGGACTGTAATAAAAAATCAATGAAGCAAGAGATGTCAATATTCTAGTAACAAAGATGTGATACCAACACCCTCTCCTCCCAACATACTAGCTGTTTACAGTTAAAATATACAAAAGTGGAAGCATAGATACCGCAACAGAAACACTTCTCTCTTTCCAGAAATATTCTATCATTTTGGGACAACTACTTGCATTGCTTGCAGGAGAGGATTTTCAAGGAGAAGTTACCCAAAACAGTTTTTTTGACACTGAGTTGCGAGTTCTTTGAAGAGCATAGTGAGTCTTGTCAAATGTAATTTAAAAAACACCAAAACACCTTGATTGTTTCACTTCCTTCCTGCCTGCTTCCCAAACATGGATATTCAGTATTAAATCCCTCACACATCTTGCAGCTGACTACCTCACCATGCAGATACACTATAAACGGATACAGGCTAACAAAGAAACCCCTACATAAATCTCTTGATTTTTATCAGTGCATTTTAATGAACTTCTGTGTTTAATTAAAAACAAACACACCCAAAGAAGAAAATGAGCTTTTAAAAAATCTATAGCTTCCTTCCCTTGCTTTTCTCATCACCATGATAGAAGGCTGTCCTACGCTATTTAATGAGTTTGACTTCAGGGTAGACAAAACAGTAGCTGTTTATATAGTCAGGGGACAAAAAACACTAGGAGAGACGAGGTCCTGGCTTCTCGAGTGGAGGCTGCAGACCTGATTTGCACTCGGAGGGGCTGACAGAGCCCGTGTGAAGGGCAGGCACTGCGGGGCATGGGACCAGCTAGTCGGGAAGCTGAGCTGGGAGCTCTGGGGAGAGGGTGCAAGGGGCTCGCGTTAACTCGACCTGCTGCCTAACTCTCCTCTGTTTCAGGTGGCGACCCACAGCCCAGCACCCTCTCCTGATACAGCAGCTTCTCATTCCCAAAAGGGAGTGCTTCAGCTTATCATTGAAGCAGTTTTGTGCCACCACAGCCTCACTGCACGCGCCGTGTGATCCCAGGGGATGTGAAAGCCTCTCATGCCCGGGCACTGACTGCAGTAATGACCGGTGCTGAAGCCGGGCAGGCTCTGTCAGGCCCCGATGAGCCGAGACTAAAGTGGTTTAAATTCGCATTTTTTTATAGCTCTTCCATAAGCCAAAAGCCCAGTGGGGCGGACAGCCAGGCAAGCCGGACCGTGGCGCTGGTGTCCTCACGCCGGCAGCGGGCTGCAGGCCCATCCTGCCCCTCC
>NW_005054376.1:2452681-2461996 GCF_000277835.1 Geospiza fortis | reverse complement strand
CCCCTCAGCGGGGCGGCGGGGCGGGGATGGGGCTGTGCGTGCACAGCCCTGCCCGCACACACGGACATTACCCAAAACAAATAAATTCATCGCCCCTTTATTCCAGCAGAAAGACCCCCCCGAGCCCTTCTGCCTGGCCGCGGGGCCCGGCAAAGGTCGGAGGCGCCGCCGCGTTAGGGGCTGGGCGGCGGCGAGGGGGGCGGCACACGGACAACGCGGACTCCGGCTTTAATTGCTTCCATTTGGCCTCAGCCAGGGGTGGGCGCGACACGGACGTAAGCGAATGTGTCCCGACCACAGGAAGGAACAGTGTTAAACATTTTAATTATACAGGGAGGGGAACAAAGTCAAAGCAGAACAATGAACAAGAGCAAATATAAAGAAAGGGAGGCTAGTTGATGGAACATTAACGTAAGAATTTAATGCAACCAGGCTAAATCTGTTTTGCAGCGTGGAAGGAAGGAAAACAGTGCTGTTGTCCTGGGAAGAAGTGAGCGCAGCCCAGCTCCCAGCCTGTCCCTGTACGTGGCAGGGCTGCCGTGACCTTGAGCGGATTGTTTCCACTGGAGAGATGCTTTTAACACTCAGCATCTTTAGGGATCTGGGAACCAGCTATCTAGCCTTGAAATCCATAGGAGGGCCAGGTACACAGCCATTCGTTCTGATCATTTAATCTCCGTTGGCAAATAGCTCAGAATATGCTCTAAGCTACCCTTGCCACTTGCCTCAGACCTACCTATACAGTAAGACACGTTTTGAAAAGGGCCACCCAGTTGCCAGGACGCCATTTTTAGCACATATCACACTTGGTTATTCTTATACCCCAAATGTGGGCATTTCATGAGGGTCAAGTTACCCCTGGTACTGCCTGTGGTCAGAGTGAAAAAGAGGCTGTGCTGATGATACATTGATATAATTCTCATGTACTAACAATGCCAATGTGCTAGTATTGTGCAATGTGCTAATATGATTGTGGTACATAATGTGATGCTAATGCCAAAATTTGCCTTCTTCTCTTGCATGGGGAAGAGCCAATCTCTTCCACTGGCCTGCTGACTACAGAGGGAGCCCAGGGTGTCCACCTGGCTGGTTTAACTGCTCAGCATCGGATCACAATGCTGCCAAGAGCAAGTAACTTTCCTTAAAGGACCCCCTCTAAAGTCTGTTCAGGTTTCAGGTAAACTCTTTCCTATTCCAAACCTCTTTGGTTTTCCCACAATTAGTGTGAAGCACTTCAACATATGCGCATGAGCAGAAGAGACGGAGGTTAAGGATCCTTTGCTTATTTGTCCCAAATGCTGTCTCAGCTTGTGTGACAGTTGGTGCTGTGATGAAGTTTTCATTACAGTCCCTGAACTTCAGCCAAGTTTTCAGACCTGTTGATGACACATCAGAAAACGCAAAAGAATCAAAGGGTTTTCCACAGAAAGCATTTATGTGTCATGAGATACATATTTTAAACAGAAATTTGCAGTTCCTGGCGGACTGTGACTGGTTTAGTTAAGCTTCCATAAATCAAAGTACAATGCACAGACTATGAACATCAAAAACATCAGAATCCCACAAACAGGTATGTCACTGCCTGGCAGCTTTGGCCAAAAGTTGCAAAAAGGGATCAAAGAGCTTCTACTCAACATTTAGGACTTACAGTAAATCATAGTCATCCTAGTAGGGGTTTCGCAATTGCCTTTACTAGGAGGCAAAGTCATCCTTCTGTGGGGAGGCAGGAAGCAAGAAGAGTCATCCTTAATATGAAAGGGTATCCTAATATATTCTGTAGTTACTTGAACAAGTGGTTTTTTTGTGTGTTGGTTTTTAAAGCAGCTAACTAGCTAGTATCACAAAGTAGGTATACAAGCAAGTCAATAAAGCAAGCCATATGTTATTTCACAGTTGTTTTTTAATCATCTTAATATGCTTTTATGTAATGCATATTCCTAGCAAATGCACTACAGATTTGAGAAAGTGCTGCTAGTGAACAGTAAGATGGTAAAGAATAGAAAAGTGTACTTGCTTAAAGTTATATCATACTTTTCCGAATTTCATTGTGATGTTTGGACCTGAATGTTTTCCACTGAATAGTAGGACCTTTTCCAAATGCCACTTCAGGGACAAGTGTTAGGCTGTTTATGCAATGGATGGATCAAAGTGTAAAGTCTCAGGTCTTCAAGTTTTGAATTTTGTCTGATACTAGACCTAGGCCAGGATCAGAATAACCTTTCCCCAAATCTGAAAAGCTTGCAATTTTAAAAGCTGATTGTTGCCAAACTTCTTAAAATTTTAAATCCAGAAACATATGCAGTTCTGATTCTTTCAACGTTACCACTCTAATGCGGTGTGTCCGGATATGGGAGGAATATTTGGAGACCAAATTAATTTTTTTGTGTCTCCCATTTTGTAGTTTATTGCATCATAAATACCTCCATTGTGTAATACTCTATGTAAAACTTCACTTAAATAAGCCATTGATCATGGAAAACAGAGTGAATGTGGATAACCAGATTTTTTTCTGTTTCTACTGGAAATCTTAATTCAGCAAAATAATGTACCACCACAGAAGGCCACAGTTTGCTCTTCTGCTCTACATCTTCTAACTATATTTATTGTCCATTTCAGAAAAGAAACTAATTAACACAGCCCTTGACTTTTCCATTCCATCATCAGAATGAATGAAGGATGGTGCGTAAAACTGTTTGGAATTATGGCCTTTTCAGGAGCATTTCTTCAGACTCAGTGTTAGAGGATATGCCAGTGAAAACAGCTGTCAAATGAGCAGAGCTTGGAATCCATTCCTCAGAGGTTTACCCGCCTCATCTTCTACTATACTAGTATCCAGAAATTTTCCCCCCAAGCCACCCAGTGGGAGATTGTTTTGGCCATTCCTCTCTTCCAGGAGTACTTGAGAAAGTTGCAGAGGCCAGGCCAGTTATCTGGAGAAAAATCCCTGGGCATTTCAGAGGAGTCTAAATGGGAGTATATCTGAAATGCACAGTGCATTGCATCAATGGTGCCAGATTAAAGCTTTTGGGCTCAAATGTTCTCTTGCATGTAAGTACAGAAGTGCTTGCAAAAGAGGCAACAAACTTTCTTGCTGGAGCTGATCATGAACGTAAGCAGTAATTCAAATCACCCCTGGAAGAGTCTGTGGTATCAAAGCCTTCCTTCTGGAGCGGGTCAGACTCGCTTGTTCTTCTCTGAGGACAGTTTTTCACAGTATTCAGGTACACATAAAGCTGGCAGGGCAGAGGGCTTGGCATCACATCACTGCAGGCAGCCCAGCTCTAATGAGAGGCTTTTCTAGACCCTACTGGAAGCAAATTGGTTTGCATTTTCCTTGGTATGTGCTCTGTCCCATGACATTATCACATTGCAGCATTGATGGAAGCTCTGCAATGGCTCTGTGGAGGGCAATGAAGTGTCAGCAGTAAGAAGCAGGAGACATTCATGAAAATATTCATCTCTGGCCTCATCTGTGACACCCAGTAGGATTGATGCATGAACATGGTAGATGAAGGACACAAACAGGCAAGAGACTAGCAAATATCTCATTAATAGCTGATATCTGTAACATCTTCTTTTGGAAGACAGATGAGCAGAAGGTACTCAGAAATAGTTCCCAGCATTATGGATGCAAGTAACAGCAGGTAAACTATAGCAAACTATACAAATATTGGTGGTTAAACTTGCTTCAAGTCCAGAGATGGTAGAAAGATTAGAGAATGTTATGTGCTGGAAAGTATGTCTGTGGTCTTCATGGTTTTCTCTCAAATGGGCCATTGACTCTTGACCATTAGAAAATATCTGTCTTCAGCCTAGCTCATCTTCTGAAACTGATAATGGGCTCTGAGGCTAATTAATTCCCCTAATACTGAGGGGAAATAACAGATTTGCAAATCTGTTTTACGATCCATCTCACACTTTTTAATGATGGGGAATATATACAAGGGATGCAGTGAAGGTGAACATATTTTTGATGCTTTTTATTAAATTGCCACCTCCATTCATATGAATGAAATTTCGCAACAAGGCATATGTCTGTATGTGTCTCTGTGTCCATGTATTTAAATAAAATATCCTTCAAGAAGGATACACTGAATGGGCTTTCCAAGATGATGAAATAATTCAATATGATATCAAGACAAAAAATCTCAAGTGAGTATCACAAATAGAGATTCTAACCTTTTTTTTTAATGCACTAGAAGAAATTTTGTACATATTATTTATTTGAAATTTCTTAATGGAATGATGTAATGGGCATGTTTTACAGAAAAATCAGGATATAGCAAAGAGCTGCTTTGAATATTATTTTTTTTAAAGTTTCTAGAGTTTATTTGTAGGGATTTTGAATACAAGGCTGTTTTTCAGAGTAAGTGAAGGGTACCTCTTAAATGCTGGCAACTAGTATCACCTATATATAAGGGGGACTCCACGTGACATCTCCATGGGAATTACCAATAATTTTCAAAATGCAAAAAAGTCTTCTCTGCCAAATAATCAGTATCTTAGCAAATTTTTATACCAAACTAAAAGCCTATTTTTGAAAAAAAAAACCTAAAAAATAGTCTACAAAATTTGGGGTAACTTTAGAGTTTCTTCTTTGGTGTAGAAGTAGAAGCAATGGGGAAAATAACCTGGGAAAAAATAGGTATATAGATAAAATGTAAATTCAGGACATAGTGATGAAAGCATCTCTTCGTGTTTAATATGGTTCTAATGAAAGACAATTGCTAATAAGAAGTGACTGGTTAAATTGTGTCAATGACCAATCCTATTCTGCATGTTCTGCTGAAGCCAGGCACCCTCTGAGGACAGCTGGAGCTCAGCCAGAATGTCATGACCATGGTCAAGGTCATAGGTCCTCATGTGCCAAGCAATAGAGTCTTGCTCCTAATCTTTACAAACTCTTTTTTTTTTTTTTCCATGGGGAAACAGACTGGAATATACTCAGTTAGACACCGTTAGTATTTTTAATCCTTATCTCCTTTTGATATAAAAATAAAGCTACCAGTTATTTTTTGTTTCATTATTAAGCCCTTGGTTTTTATAAGGATTTCAGAACTTGCCCTAGATTAGAAACAAAAATAGTAAGAGCTCCTTTTCACAAGACATAAGATTTAAAGGTATTAGGGGGCATATGCCCTCCTTTTTAGCAATCAGCACGGGGACTTCTTTTTTTCTGACCCTGAAAAAATCAACTACAGTAGCTCAAATTATGTTTTTATTGTTTATTTTTGTAAATGCTGTTTGTAGTAATATTCCACTAACACACATACACATGAGTCCTTTCACAGTCTTTTTCTGCCTAAAATTTGACTTGCTATGAATAGTTGGTAGGCAGCCCAGTGCAGGGAGATTGGACTGAATGTTGAGACAGGTGTATTTTTGGCTCAGCCAGTGCCCCAGTATGTAATTGTGGTCTCCGCATCAGTTTTTCCTTCTACCCTAGTTTTTCTGTTCTACTTAAACAAAAGCTTTGAGTTTTAAGGCATGACATCTCACTAGGTATTTGTAAGTAACCATACTCAAAACAATGGTTTGTGCTTGAATTCTTATGCTCCATTAACATTGAAATAACAGCAGCCTTTCAATGGTTGCCTCTTCAGAGGAATTGGGCAGTTTTGACATCATGCTTTAATATTAAACTGGGCTTTGTTCGAAGCTGTAGAAGTCAGGAACAAACTATTATGTGTGGGCATGTGAATGCAGGAACAAATGGAAATGGCTGCATCCAGGACTCTGGAAATCATTATGTTCGTGCCATCACAGGCTACCACATTGCACATTTCTTTCCCAGAATCAGAGCCTCAGCTTGAAGGGCTATTAGACTCTCCAGATTTTGCAAAAAACCAAAACCTGGCTATTTTTTTCAGAGATTCCTGATGGTTGTGAATCTACATCCTGAATCAGTGCCACTGCTGAATATTCAGTGGCCTCATCACTCTCCAACATTGATGCTAGCCAGATCCCTTTCATTCCTTGGTGCTGGCAACAATGTTCTGATGCAAGACAAAATCTCTGTCCTCAGTGAGAGTGTTTTTTGGAAAAGGATGAAGTGCCAGACAAGATCAGACTTGTGGCTCAACTACTGTAACACCTGCTCTCTGGCTCTCTGGCATGGAAGTAGCTCTCATCTTGATCTTTAAGTTAGAAGAATTAAATGTTCACACCCAGCTTTGTGTGGTTTAATCTGTCTTTCAGAAGAAAAGTGGAATAGTTTTGCATATTTTTATTACTGTTCAGAGAAATTTCCTCTTCACATTCCATGTCTTCTGGGCCTCATTGCCTAGGCACATTTCAATCCAAGGTGCATTTTTTATCTTGCAGTTCAACAAGGGCCTTGCTTCTCCTTACACTGTGAGACACGTTAACTCCTTTCTTACAAATATACACTACATTCCCCAGTCTAATTTTAAAGCAGAAAATTTGTTTTCTCATTAGATGTTTGAATTACCTGAAGCCCGTTTATCATGATCCTCTTTCTTAAATATTCTTTAATCTTTTTGAAGTATATGACCACACACCACACCTAATATCAGGCATTGCTGGTGATTTATGTAACGGCATTCCATTATTTCCCATATTACTGTCCAGTCCCTCTCTAATTCACCCTGCTTGGATTTGCCAAACAAAATGGCTATATTGATCATTGCTTTCCAAGCAATTGTCTGCCTCTGTTGTGTGTCTCATAAAGTCATTATTAAAGGCAGCAAATGAAGTCTAATGAGTTTCAGAAAGCCCAGTTTGGAACTCAATGTGCTTTTTTTTGTGCAGACATGAAGAGTCGGCTTGTCCACAGACTCAGTTTAGATGCACAAGACTAGATAATTTCCAAAAAAAGTTCTATTTAGACAAGCTGGACAAGTGACCTATGAAAACACTTTTCATGACCAAAAGTCCCTGAATCTAAACCACATAATACTTTTGCTATGCCTTTCCCATTGGTATCCCTTAGAAAATATATCCTTTTTTTTGAACTTGGCCAATCATAGCAAATAAGTTCTCTTTGCTTCTCTTCCTGCACTCCCATCTTACAATGTAGCTGATTCACAAGCAAATAAAATATTCCCAGCTACAACTGCTACTGGTGTCTGTTCATTCATTCCCAGATTTTTATGACTTTAATGGCCATTTTCTTACCTTACCTGGACATGAGGAAAGCTGTGCAAATTGCCTCCAGTTGATGAAATGCAGTGAAAACATGAAAGACCAACAGAAAGACTGGTTTACCATTAGGCTGGAAGAGAAAAGACAGCTACCTTACTTTTGTATTGAAAAAGTGTATATGCCTATAGTCCATAAAAATGGACTATTTAACCTGCTCTTGAACTTCCCAAAAATGTTCCCACACCAAGCATCCCTACGTGAAGGATTCTGGTTGCTTCATATTTGAATTCCTGAGCTTAAGCTTTGGTCTTTTGGGACAAGTGGGCACAAGCCCAAGAGCCTGGCATTTTATCCCTCTTCCCACATCCAGATAAAAAGCAACTGGGTCTCCAGTCTTGCCCTGGAGACTTAACTGTTCTGCATACATGAAAAAGTGAGTTCCAAAAAACAAGCCGATAGAAATAAGCTATTTTGCCAACCATGCACAAGAGTTTTGTGCACAGTCAGCTGTGTGGTGGGGGTGCATGCCTGCCTACAGAAATGTGAGCTTGAGAGTTGTAGACCTAGCTGGTAAAAAGGAAGAGTTAAACAGGAAAAGCTTTCCAGACTTCATCGTTTTTTTCCTAATCATAATGTAGTTGGCTTCTCTGGAGCAACAGAACTATTTGCTTCTTTCTCCTTAATGGTTAAAACTACATTTCTTGGGAAAGACTAATAAAATGAACAATAGAACCCTGGAGCCTGCAGAGCTTGGGTCCAGTTCGTACAAAGAGAAAACAAAAAAACAACCCCAAAAAAGGCTGTCTTCTTAAATTTTGCCACAACAACCTCATGCCTAGAACCACAGAAGGAGGTCCACACATAGCTTGGCCATTAATTACAATTTTCATCCCTTTGGTTTTATTTTTTGGTGACAAGAGCAACTAGAGAAAATCAGAACAGAGAGTTGGGAATCATTCTGAGTAACTTCTTGCTTTCCCTGCCTTGTCTCAGGGGGTGGCAGCTCCTGGACTATTTCTGCAATTTCCTGAACATTTTCCATGAAGTGCTGACTTGCAGTCTGCAGTCTGTATCACTTAGAGCAATATTCAGCATCACAAAGGATCAGATCCCATAGCAGAATCCAGCCAATCTGGACTTACAACTTGTCAGCAGTAATCCACTGTAAGAAAGGTGACAGAGTACCAAAGATCAGCATGGCTGGATGGTTGGCACATGTGTCCCACATTTTTGGGGGCACATGTATGACTGTGTGTTACATTAATATGCTCTGATTTAGTCTTACAGTGAAGAACTATCAGCCTCCTTCAATAAATTCGTTGTGGTTGAGTGCTCACCGATTATCTGTAGGAGTGCAAATACAGCTGTTTGTTAGACATGAGGCATTCATTTAGCTCTCTGTATTGTCAAATACATTATTAGCTAATTTATGGCAGGAGAATCTTTACCTCCAGTATGTGTGACGAACCTCATTTGAACCTCTTTTGCACCTATTCTTGCTTGCTCTGGGTAATGGATAGTGATGTGTGTGAGCTAGAAAGAACTGCTTGAGTTTCACAAATATAATGAGCTTCCAAGAATGGCAAATAAAAAAGGAAATATGCATAAATTAATTTCTAATTTCTTACTGGTAAATGCAATGTATTTTGTGTTGATTAACAAAGACACAATGCCCATGAAATCCTACAAAACCATTTCTTTTCCCCTATCATGTTTCAGAAGATAAATTTGCTTTAATACTTAGTTTTAGAAATAGCTCAAAATGAGATATGACAGTCCTAGAAATCCTAAAGCACCAAATATGAATTTCTCCAAAGGGATTTGATCTCAGTTTCATATTCAGCATTTTTCCTTGCTGGTTTATTTGGAGCATATAAAAGTATTAATTTATTGCTGCATTTAATATGGAGAGTGGTGAGTAGCTGGATTTTGAAGCAACTTGTGATTGCTGAAAATGCCAGGGCCACTTCTTCAATATTAATTGAAATTTTTAGTTAATCAATGATAGATATATATAGCAAACAAGCAGTCGAAGAAAAGCATACCTTATGTCAATGAAACAGTGCATAATATCTTCTTCTTGTGAGGACAGAAATTATCACTTTTAAAGAAACCACTCTGGTTTTTCAGGTTTAAATCAATGTGTGAGAAGCCATATGTTTCCTTTTCCACCTAGAGGCCACAGGATATAGTAACATACTCCAGCCTCCC
>NW_005054376.1:2383036-2452671 GCF_000277835.1 Geospiza fortis | reverse complement strand
AGATGTAGGGAGGCCAGGAAGAAGCAATGAGAATTGCAAGGAACTCAGAGCCCATGGGATGTCAGAAAATACTGGTAGTCAGCCAGTGGTCATCAAAAGCAACTGTTAAAGGAAACTAAGCAGGAGAAAAATGGTAAGAGTCTGGCTACTTATAAAGAAGTGAAAAACATTTTTCCATATCCGCTGAAGATAAAGGAAAAATTTATTTCAAGTAAGAAAGACTTAGGTTTAGATTTCAGGTAAAAAAATTTCTAGTGATACAAGTAATGAAACACCAGAATACATTGCCAAGAGAAGCTGTTGAATTTCAAGTGTCAGTCAAGATTTTATAAAAATGCATTGAGAAGATGCTTTCATGTATGGATAGTTATTCCCATCAGAAAGGTGGAAGGACAGACCAGATGTTCTGAAACACAGGATCCTATGATGAAGTCTATTTTCTTTGCTTCTGTTATGGCTATTTTTTCTATGGTCTGGGAGTAAACTAACCAGCTTTAGACCTGAAGATGTTGGAAGCAAAAGAAAAAAAAATCTTACTTTTCTCACATTTTCCTTCTTCCCCTTTTAGTTTGTTCCTTCTGGATCCATTGAAAAGGGAATGGTTTTTGTCTCATTGCTAGACTAACCCTCTGTAATCTTTCTTCCACATCTGTGCAAAAACTACTCTCTTTTTCTTGTGTGTTTCCAGAGTACATCCCTGCAAAGTTATATCTGTGCTTGATTGCACATTGGAATCACCCAGTTTTCAATGACAGAAATAATCCTATTCCTGCAGAAAATATCAAGATTTGTTCCCAGCTTCTGATACTCAAGTAAACAGAAGCAAAACTTTTATTATACACAGCTTTGGTCACCATGAACTTGACAGTAAAAAAGAATTCTCAGTCACTAAACTGCTGTGAGATTTTTTAAGAACCAGGCCTATACAAAAGTTACTTGCTGCTCTTCCAAAAGGCCCCAGAAGTTTTGTTACACATTTCAGTAGCAGTAGGACTACCTCGTTGTACTGGGAAGAGATTATTTACCCTCCTTTTTTTCTTTTTTTTTTTTTTTTTGCACAACAGTTCTCATAGAATACTCAATAATGCCAGCAGGATTTAAAATTGAATTCCGAATTATTTCAATTACCTTAAATGTTTTACTTTATTTCAAACTAAATGCATAAATAGGATCTGCTCAAACATGCCTAGCAGGAGGCATTTAAATGCCTCATGCAGATAGGCTGTTCCCTGCTTCCTTGTTTGGTTTAGTTTTCCCTTTCTTGTTTAAAAGAATCCAGTAGTGAATGAATGAAACATAATTATGCAAATATGCTAAATCCAGTTGACAGGCAGGATGAAGGCAATGCTAAAGCAAAACTGGTAAGCTGAGGGCAACATCTACATTTCATTATTTATTAGGGGCCAGATATGAAAAGGCATTTGAGCACCCAGAGAGACAGCCAGTCAGTTTTACAAAAAACACCTCAGTGAATGAGGTGCATTATTCCTGTACAGTTTTACTAGTGGCAATGTGGGGAAATTAGTGGGGGAAATTAGTGAGCAGTGGTCCTCCAAATTAATCTACTTTATGAGTCAGCAATCTTATGTGTTTCTCTGAATGCAAATCCCAAGTGCAAAACAAGTGTCATGCATACATCGACACCCTCATTTTTTTTAAATTACCGTATGCTGTATGTATGAAAAGAACATTTTGCCCAGTATATAGAAACTCTGCTAGTGACAGTTTTACCTGTTCATATTGAAATGCTGTAGGAAATTATAGATCATGAGCTATAATTTCAGTGGTAAACCGAAAAGTTATTTCCAAGTCGCTGCAAACGTGTGTCATAAATCTGGTCAAAGAGAACATGACAAAGAACTTACATAGTTAGCATTTTTCTCCTGTAAGGAAATGAAGAAAAACTGAAAAAAAAAAAAAAAGCAATGGCACTATTGTTTCTATGTGCAATTTATGAAAGACATTGCTTCTGATGCACCTACTTACAGATACTGATCTTTGTAAAGGAATAACCATGCAAACTTTCATATGTTGAGGTATATGGGCTGTTATGAACGAGGAGTGGAGGATTCCAAACAAAATAAACCCGAAATTTGTCAGTTTTAGCGGTTTGCTATAAAACATAACAAATTTGTTTTGGGTCTAATGTATTGAACAGCCACATTACTGGGTTGGACAATGAATTATGGAGTATGCATAAAACTGGCAGATGGCATCTTTCTAGGAGGGATTCCAAGCACTTGGGAGGAGAAGATCAGTACTCACAGTGATCCTAAAAATGTTGCTGAAATACTCCAAAACCAACAATATGAAATTCTAAGGAATACTATGTTTGGGAAGGAAGAAAACCAACAGAAAATATGAAATGGCTGAACAGAAAAATATCTAGCAGCAATGATGGGTTAAAATATCTTAATATGATTGAACATTATATCAAGTAAAAAGACCAGTGTCATTCTGGAGTGTGCTAGGTGGCATGCCATAAGTTAGAGACAGAGGTCGTTATTCTGACCTATGCAGCAGTAACAGGACTTCAGCTAAAATATGTGGTCAGGTTTTGAGCATGGCATTTTAAGAAATGACGCAGTCTAAGCAGAGTGTGGGCCAAGAGCATAAATACTGCTAAGACTTTTTAAAATGTGACAGAAGATTGAAAGAAATGGGTTTGTTTAGTTTTGAAAAGAGTGAGGAGCAATTCAGTAATCATCAAATATGTAAAGAGGTTTTATAATGAGCATGGGCATCAGTTACTCTCCATGTTCACCCAATGTCAAAAAGAAATCACAGCCTTAATTTTTCTAAAGGGAGAAAAAGGTTAGATTAGATTAAATTAGACATAAAAAAAACCCTTTCCATCTGCAAAGGCTTTTAAGGACTGAAAGAGGCTGCCTATGGAGCTTCTTTATTTCATAATCTAAGACCTCTGTGAACAGATTAGAGAAAAATCAGATAGTCTGAGAATATTTGACAGTCTCTTAAAGCAGGGAGAGCTTAGTTTTAAAGATGATTTTCATTCCTGCATTTCTATGATGCTACTGCTAAAGCCCCTAGAAAATAATATTCTTAAAATACCCGAAATCCAGATTTACTTTTTTAAGTAACTTTTTAAGTAGCATTTCTAGAAAAGATTCAATGCATTCAGAAATTCATATTGATCATGTCAATTGCAGATAGTCCGTTTAGGATTTACATTCTAGTGTGGAAGGCTTCATTAAAACAAGCAAACAAAATCTGGATAAACTCTTTGTACTTGTCTCAGAAAATGCAGGGAGAGTTTATATCTCTTTGAAATAAAAGGTATGCTTTGTGTTGGTTACAGGAGAGAATACTGTGTTTAGGATTGGGATTTGTTATGCTTCTTCCTGGAGAAGTGCACTTGGATCAGCAGATTTGCAAAAATTGCAAGTCAAATTTAATAGGCTACTTATTAAGTTCATAAAACATGGTGTCTACATCAATTGTATGTTTGTTTAAAATATTATGATACACAGGTGTAATGCTATAATTTTTTGGGGGTTGGGAATGTAGAGTTGTCAGAAGTTTTTCTACAGGTACTGTGTATAACCTTGTCACTAGTGTTATATCCTCTTAAGCAGTGGAATAGCATTTTTAGCTAATAAGACTCTTAAACTTGTGCTCTTTGTGATTGCCAGTGCCAAAAATCCTGCTAAGAAAGCAGCCTTATCTGAACCTTAAGTCATGACAGTCAGATTGCAAAGATTAACATGTCTGTAATCTACATGCAAGTCATTTGATTTGAAAACAGTAGGACTTGCAGAAGGAAACTTTTCCCAGGTGCCAATGTACTTTAACTAGACGTTAGTAAGTAATGTTGTAAATATTACAATTACACACATTTCAAAGGGAGTCAAATAGCCTTTCCCTTTAACCCTCTGCCAAGTTTAATTCTTCCTAAAATTACAGAGTGGCTGTTCTTCAGACATTGAAGAGATTTGCCATACAGATAACCAATATGCACTTAGTAACTGCAGCACCATGCAGATCCATGGCAAAAAATACAGCAGCCTGCTCAAAATTACGTTTTATGTTTATGGCTTTCTAAGATCAAGAGCTGCCTCTTCCTCCTGTCTCACTGTCTTTCCCTTCTCATACCTGCTGCATTCAGATCACTTTTACAATAATGATGTTCTCATTGTGAGCATGTGCTTGAGAACTTACTTATACCTTATAGGCTAATGATTGGCTTTACCCTGCCGAACATGAAGGTGTCAGTAGGTATTAATAATACTGTGAAAGAGATAACAGTATTTCCATAAATTGACCTTCTTGATGATGACTTCACCCCATTTTCTTCAGTTCAGTTTAATGACTTGAAGAGTGTTCGGTGATGAAACCATTCCCAAGCATAAATTATTCACTACAGGAAAAAAGTAGTAGTTCCATTTTGCAATTTCCATCAGTGGCTGAACCTCTGTAGGTGAATTGTCTGCAGAGGCAGAACAATTCTTCTGACCCTTGTAAACTTATTCACGCCCTTTTTTAAAACAAGACAGCAATAAAAAAATTGAATAAGGAGAAAAAAACATTTTCTTCAAAATAAATGTTGACCCATTCATTTGTGCTCTTAAAAATGTGTGTGCATATATACATATACATATACATATACATATACATATACATATACATATAGCATGTAGAAGAAAAAAAGCATCTTTTAAAACACATTTACTCTAGGTTATTAACAAGGAACTTCATTTAAAAGAAACAAATCAAAGAGCTGGACTAGAACCAACGTGACCATAAATATTTTAAATGCTTGACATTACATACCAGACACAAATAAACAGAGAAGCAAATTATAGCTAGTATTTCTAAAGATAAAAATATTTACCATCTGCATGTTAATATTTGCATATTCAGTATGAGCTTTGTAGTTATATTTCTGAAATTATGATTTTCCTATTATCTCTCTGTTGCTTATTATATCACACTACCACATTCACCTGGAATTTCATGCAGAGAAAAAAATCTCTGCCTTTTTGCAGTGAGAGTTTTTCCAGGTGGGATTTATGGTATCCGCTGTCCTTCCCTGGTGTTTTTCTTGATCTGTTTCCTTGACATCTTGCATCTCTTGGAGGTGGTGAGGTAGAGGCAGCCTGCTGCTGGACCGCAGTGTCTGCTGCTGTCTGAGAGAAATGTGCTTAGAAATGGGTTGTAAATTCTCAGCCAGATCATAAGAGTGGGCACCGTACAGAGAAGCCTGTTTGGAGCTCCAGAATGCCTGCTTTATGATTTAAATATTTTTTTTAACACACATCACAGCCATAACAGACTGAAAGTGTGAATTTTTGGGGTACAAGGTCTGTTTAAGCTTCTACACTGTCATGAATGGAAACTACTCCTGAATTATGCTGTGCATAAAGTCAGAGAGCAGAGATTTCATTCCATCAGCACAATTTGGTCATATGATAACAGGCCTGTAGAGGATGGAAATTCTGCAGAGATTTTTGCAAATTACTTTCCCACTTAGGCACATTAAAACACTGAAACATTTCCTTTCCTTTTACAATATATCCTTTCAAATATATCCCTTTCCCTGATGCTATTGGGAGAATAATTTTTAAGCCACAAGTCAGAAGGTAGGATAGGACGAAATAAAAGGAAAGCTGTTGTATATATGCATCATAATCTTCTGATATTCAAGGGAATATAATCTTATATTAGGAACTACCTGGCTGTTCCAAGAGGTCTCAAATTATGAAGATCTAAATCAAACCTGGTAGACCATCATATTTTAGCAATTTGATGGATTTGCTCTTGCTTTTTACCCTTATTACTGTGTAACGGCACAGAAGTTGTAATTCCTGAAAAGTCCCAGAATGGTAAATGCTGTTCAGATCTGGGCACTTGCTGGTTTCTCCGCTTTGAAAGGTAATTGAATGGGAACAAGTACAAGTGCAATTGAATATGTAGGCTAGAGGCACTAAGTTGCAGCCTCAAAGAGGTCATGCAGAAATGAATTTTTAAAAGGACTATAAAATTGCATCTAAGATAGATGGGGTGCAAAAGCAGTATTTAAATGAAATTGTTATGGATATAAGTCACTTGCCAGGCATTCTAACTATTTCCAACATAAAATATGTTTTCACTTCATATATAAAACATTGTTATTATTCACATCCTGTGTCATGTTAACATATTAAAACTTAAATGTTTAATGCATATATTAAAATTTTGTGTCATCATTAACACCGCTGATGAATACCCTTTAACAAAAATAATGGAAAAGATATGTCAAGGCAGATAATTTTTACAATTAGAATAAAAATATGTAACTTAAAGTGTGATAAGATAGAACCGCTTAATTCAAAGTTTCACAATCCCCTCTCCTTGCTCATGGGAATCCAGCTGCCATTTGTTTTCCTATTAAATGACATTTCAAATACTTTATTATAAACATAAATCATATCTCCTTTTGAGAAGGCAAATGACAAACTAAATTTGAGATCTGACTTGCATTTCTATGCTCTACTCAAGACTAAATAGATGAGCAGTTGCTATATAGATTGTATTTGATGGATAAACAAAGAGAGGCAGTAGGTTATGGAAAACATGTCACTTGGAACTGACATCTGCCCTCATAATTTGTGAGTGTCTTACCCTGCCGTGTCACCTCTGCAGACATCAGTTCTCCATCCTGGTTCACAACATCCAGGGGAAGAGATTTACTCTTTTTTAAAGTCAAGCTGTTTCCTGTAAAAGGCATACCTTCCCCTAATGGGGGATGATTTCTCCTGTGTGGTCAGGTAGCCAGGGAGAAATGCCCTCAGTACTGGGGATGAGGTGTGCAGAACAACACGCAGGAGAGCAGGAGAGCATTGGCAGGGAGATAGGATCAGGGAAAGCGTGCTCAGGCTGCCCTTTGTGGGGATGCCGTAGTATGGGTGAGACTACTCCAGCCAGCAAGGTGCCACCAGCATGGTCCCAGCTTCATGGTCACTGGGGGTGTTTAAATCGAACTTTACAGAGAAATTTTCTTCCATCAGCAATGATTTCCTTCCCTGACATGCAGGAGGTGTTGGTGCTGGCAATCCATCAACACTTCTCACATAGACCCACACAGAGCGAGTGCACACACGGGCGCTGCTGAGGCAAAGCCTCTGTTTGACCAGCAGGGAGACAAATCTGGGCTAGATATTTTATATAGAGACATGGTTAGGTTTGTCTATACCAAATCTAGAGATACCCTTGGACCCCACTGAATTCACCCGAATTAATTAAACAAGGGTTCACTAATTAAGGTTCACACTTTACAAGTGGAGAAAGGAAATCAATTATCTTAATAAAATTGCTGAAAACTACAAGATGCAACACACTAACGTGGAAATCTCTAACATTTACATCAGATCATTTCTAGCTCTTACAGTTTTATTACCATTTTTATAAAGATGAGGTGTTTGGGTTCTTTTTTTCCTAAAAACACATTCTTACAATTGAGTGGTTAAAAGATTATCTCGACTTTCACTTAAATATTGTGCACTGATTGATCATACAGCTGTAGAGAAAAATTTAAGGATTTGACTCCTCAGGGTCCACAATCAAAAAGACAAGCAAATAAAACTGTGGTTTTTTTTTCTTTAGTAAACTTCTGGGGTTGTAATTGACTTCAGTATTCAGTGACCCAACTCAAGATTTCTGAAAGCTGGACATTAGCAGCATCAATGCTCTTGTTCTGCAACACATATTGTCAGCACATATTTGGAATGACCTCTGTAATTCATTCATGAGTTACACATTCAATCCAAATATATACTGAAAAAATCCTTTACCATCTCATTCATTTTTATTTGGGTGATGTGTATTTATAAAGTGTAATGAAGTAACATAAGCCTCTCTCATACTGTAGTATGCTTTTGATTTTCACCTGTTATTGTCGGTGACAAAATTAGTTTAGCCTGATTATTAGCCAAATTAATTGTAGTGGGGAAGAGAGTGTCCCACAAGAATACCAAGAATAAACTTAATTTCCCTCTCTTTTTTTGTGATGCAAATCAGTAAATGAGTTTAGATATTTTCTTTCTACCTAGTATTTCTCTGTCTTCCACTAGCACAAAATTATTTAGAAATATTTTTTTAATGATTTTTTTTCAGATAAACAGATTAATCACATTTATTTTCAGAGAGAAAGAGCAAGAAGGCTTTGTAGATCTTTAAAAATTCCTGTGTGTAACTCTCACTTTTAAAAACCTATCTCTAAATATATTTTAATCTTTCCTCTGTCACTTAAAGACCTTTTTCCGTTGGATCTTTCTTAGAAAACTTAAGCCTTTGTTTTGTTTTGTTTTAGGTTTTAGGAGCATCAGAAATATTAAATTTGTCTTTTTTAGTTTGGTTTAAAAATAGGTTTTTTAAGTCAGCTAATCTGATGCTGATATTAATGATACCTTAAAAAAATCTACGGGGACAACTAATCATGAAATATGTGGGGTTTTCCTCATATTTTCTAGGATCAATTGACTTAATGTTAGTCTATCTAAATTTTAAAAAAAAATTAAAAAAGCATTTTTCAAATGATCAGAGGCTGAAAGAAGTTTTGAAGGAAGATTGTTTCTGAAATAATTTCATGACATAGAAAAGATCCACCAACAGGCAAGAAAAGAGGAATATTCAGTTCTAATAACTAATGATAAAAATGCCAGGAAATTTTTAAAACGCCCTGGCATGTAGCAGAACTCATCAGATTCAGGTGAATCTGATGCTTACATAGAATAAGAATTATAAGACTCGTAACCTTATTAACTGTTAAACATGCCATTTTCTGACACTGAAATCATTAAAGGAAAATAAAAAAGGGCTACTTTCTATAAAAATTTTTACATCTTTAATTATCCATTTTTAATCAGTTAGGCATAAATCACTAGTCATAAAAAAGAAAATTTTCGGAAAATATATCCTTAGTTTTTGAAGTACACGGATTACAACTATAACAAATTCTCTGAAATTAAGTTAAATTGAAATTATCTATTACCCTGTAATATGTCTAAAAAGGCTCATCTCATTATAATGCAAATGTCAAAAAAAGGGGAAAATAATGCCTGAGAAGTTATAGCAGACCTAATAGCGTTCTTATAAAAATAAATGCAGAAAGTTTGACTATAACTTCCATCTTAGTAATACGTGTTTTGGAAATAAAAAACTTTCATTAAAATGCTGAATTTAAAAGAAAAAAAGACAAACCCAAAAACAGGACCGAGCTTATAATTATGATATCATCATCATGAAACTGGAGGGAACATATCAAGAAAAAAGTTAACCATTATACAATTTTCCATACTCATGCTTATTTAAGAAAAAAACACTCTGTCATTTGAAATATTGTAGGTGTACATCATGGATTACTGAATAAAAATGCATATGCATGAAGGTGTAGTGCAATTTCAACTTCACAATGTTTTGTCCTGAGATGCTAATAGCGTAGCTTTAAAAAGAAATCAGGCAACATTTGGCTATAAATATTTTTCTGGAGCATGTATATACTGCAGCAAATAATATTCTGAAAGGCTTTTCAAAGGATCATAAGGGAGATACAATTACCATATTTTATTGGATTCGGTTATGCATTCCGTTATAGATTATCTTGGAAAATCCCAGTGTACATGACAATACAAATCAAAACAGCTGCTGTTTTATCCATCTCACTACAAACAGAGACCTACTGCAGTCAGTGCTGACTACCAGAGTTGTCAGATTAACACACCGGGGCAATTGAGCGAGGGAGGTGATTTCCTCTTCTCAGTGTGCAACTTGATAGTGTTTCACAAATCACTGCTCTGTATCTGTTTTCTGCTGTTGAATCTAAAACCTGCCTTCTGTATTCCTCTGTATATATCTTCATGGAACCGGATACACATAAATCATCACTTTACAAATCTCAGCTTCTTAAATACAGCCACGCATACTTGGCCTGGAGACAGCAGCCCTGAGCACCTGGCAGCTCCCACTGCTGCCAGAAGCAGCAGCAGCTGAATTATCGACACATCTTTGGAGTCAGCTCAGGTACAACATGGGCACAACACCAGCAATTTGGGCAGACAGGGGACTGTGCTCTGGTGATGACACCACTAGCACAAAATGTCCTGGATTACCTGAAATAAGACTGAAGCGCTCTTACTTTCTAAAACAGGACAGTTGCACACAGACAGGGCACTGGAAATTATCTGTGCCCTTCAAATCTCCTGAAACATGCCCTAGGAATTGCTTGGGGTGATATTGGCTGGTGGTGCTAGCAAGTCCAAAACAATGGAAGAGCCCAAACTAACAATTCAGTAGCACAGAGGGTAAGTGTCCAATCCTAAGGAATATTCCTTGGCAGGTTTCAGTACAGTAGCATGAGTCTGGCTGCAGAAACCACATTTACTTTCCTATCAATAAAATATTAGAGACAAATCTTTTCTTCAGCAGCCACAGGAGAGTAAAACCAGAGAAAAGCATTCAGATAAGATGAAAAACTGTTTCAGTGTTTAATGGTAATAGACAGAGTATCTTGAATATTTTTTCCAGACACAGTATATTTCATTCACATTTTAGACAGCCCAATGTTTCTGTGGCAAATCTCAAACCAAACTTCACAGTTTAGTCTCAGAATAAATGAGTGTTTAATTAAAAGCTGCCACTTCTAGGCAAGTTTGGGATTATTTCTATATGAATATTTAGTCAGTTAATGTGGTGGAAATTAGCATTTACTGATGGAAGGGTAACACATAGCTCTAAATACCATCAAAATAGAAAGTAAAAGAGGGAAACTCACACAGCAGTGTTTCTGAAGAAATTAAAAACATGATGTGTAGTGATTTCAACTATCCACCAGGTATCAAGGCCAACAGGCTGAGTTGCTCTAAATACACATAAACAGGTATGGGGAAAGAGCCTTTTCACACTCCTGAAACTTTCTTTTACCAATTTTCTCACATAGGCTTGGTGTGACTGTTGTTTTGAAAGGCCGCGGTCAAGTATTCTGTTTCAGAGTTCAGGTTGTTTTCCCCCTTTCCTGAACAGCAGCCACTGTCTGTTATTTCCTGCAGGGCACGTGTCAAGCCCATCTCAGTGGGGGTGGCTCTCCTCTCTAGAAGGCTTTCCCAGGGAAAGGCAGCCTGACCACCCTCGTGATGATAGCTGCCACTTCCACTGCTTGCAATGAGGAAATTCAGCTTGACTCAGGAAAGGGGCCCCCCTCCTGATTCCCACAGACAGGGATTGCAGTAGTAAGCAATAAATGAATGGGGGAAGCAGAAGACATTCTGGAGTGCCAAGGGGAAAGTACTTTGAGAGTGGTTGAAGAGGGTTGAAGGAATGGGTCTGAAGGGACTGTGAGAAAAGGGTGCATGAACATGAAACACGGAGAAAGGATGTCAGAAAACAGACAGCACCATGCAAGTGTGGGCTAAAAGAGAGTGTGGGGTCTTTAGGCAGAATACAGGATGCAATCTGTACATAGAAAATTATTGCAGTGCTAAGACTCTAAAAATAATTGCACTGCAAAACCCCTGATGAACATGAAGTACTAATGTAAATGAATTGCTAATGTGTACATATGTATCCATTCTTGTAAAATATATTTATCATTGCAATATCAGTATGTAATACATATACACTATATAATACATATCTATTTATATATTTTTTATATACACATATATATATAATGATTTTCAGGGTTTGAGCTGTACAGGGTGTTTCAGCACAATAGAGTACACGCTTCCTCCAATGCACACTGAACAAGAAGAAGAGAAACTTCACTCTTTTAAAGGGTCAGAAGACAAAACAAATTTTTAAAACATGGACCAACAGTGAGATTAAGAAAGTATGTCTGTCTCTAACACAAATGGAAATTGAAGGCAGTTCTGAGGACCTTGCAGATTAACAAGAAAAGAAGACATCCCTAGCTTAAAAAAGTTACCCAGTCTGGGGACCAGGCAGTCATTTCACCATACAGTACAACTGGATATGGTATTAGCAGCTTTTTCGCATGCAGGAGTGTGAGCTGTCCATACACCTCAAAATGTAAAATGCAATGCAATGTTGTAGCCATTTCCCTTGTGCCCATAAGCATTTCATCCAGTTCTCTACCTGTGTACGGGTATATAACCACATACAACATACAAACACACATATAATAGCTAGCTTAATGCCTACTGAGCTTAAATACACACATATTTACAAGGTATTTATTGAGGAAGCTACTGCCTCTTAATCTCCTTTTGCATTTCAATAAAATCAGCTTTTCTGAAGAAGCTAATTAGAGCCTCTCTGTATCTCATAAATCTCACCCATCTTGCACCAATAAAAAACTGGAATACAACTTGCTTTTAGATTGCTCTGACCAGGAAGACCTGGAGAATGTTCCCCCACCCAACATCATTTCAATTCATCTTTATTTTACTTTGCTAGAAAGTGCATCTTTGTAACTCGCGGTGCTGGGTGAAGTGCCCTGCTGTGACACGAGACGTCAGGTTCTGTCAGTCACATCAACTGATGTGATGTGACGGAGCCTAATGTGATGGGACCAATGCCCTGCTGAATGTCTACTGTGTCACTGCAGTATTCAGGGGCTGGTTTCTCTGAGAAGAAATGCAGTGAAGGAAGCCAGGCTTCCCACGGCTGACAAAGCCAAATGGTTTTGTAAATGAAATGCAATAAGGTGTTTGATGCACAGGCAGGCACAAGTAGCATATTTGGTATGTTTTGTTTTTCTATTTGTTTGCATTGGCAAACAAATTATATCCAGTCATGAATTTTGCCTAAGTTTTCTGTCCTTCCTGTAAAGCTCTGACTAGGATCTATCTGAGGGCAGGAGTGGAGTGCCACCTTTTGGAGTGCTGCTCTGTTTGGGACAAATGCTGTTTTGGGAAGACCCATTCACTACTCCCTGATGGATGCCACAATGCAAATGTGAAGGTCTCCTCCTGCAGTCCCTCCATGTTCAGAGCCAACAACCACTGCTTTTGCTAGCAGCTTTTTCACACCAATCCTACCCTATGCCCCTCATCCTCAGCAAGAAAACATCTTGAGGCAGTTTGTCCTAGTGGCAGTTCCTCTCAGAATGCAAACTAGTCTCTGAAAAAGCACCATAAAGTTTACTCAGATCTTAAAAATGTTTTCAGAATACTTCCAAGGAAATAAACCCAGTAATCACTCATTAAGACATCACACTTAGCAGAGATGTTGACTTTTAAGGATATAGCTTTCTCTACTCTTTTGGCAGTGGCAACCCTCAGATCTCTCTACCTTGTTCTTATTAGCAGTCCTTCCACGTGAGACAGCCACAGGAGCTGGGGAAGCCCACAAAAGAAAGCAAGTCAGTCCTGTCGTCGTCATCTGCCAGTAATACAGCTCTCAGTGAAACTGGATGGACAATGAGAGTAAATTATCTCTTTCTCAAGACAGCTCCAGATGAGAGTTCTAGCAAGAATTTTTTATATATTTTGGCTAAGTGCTCCACTCAGTGAAATGTTGGCCATCCCAACACTGCACTATCACTAGTTTCACCATAATGATCTTAAACAATTGCTCTGGCACTAAGCAGATATTTCATTTTAAGATCAAGCCAATTTTACAAAAATTTTTCAAAATGGCTTTGCATGGGTCACCTTGATCACAGAGAAATTGCTGAATAGCTTTTTACTCTAACCCCTTCAGTTTCTGTACATACTGGTTACAGTAGAAATGCACCCCTGTTCATTATTCTCATTATGGAGTACTCCAGTAAATAGCATGCAGCAGTGTTGCAGGAACAGGGAAACCCCTTTGGGTTACATATAGAGATGGATGAAACATCTTTGTCAGAATCCACGGAAATGTGCAAGAAGGATGGTATATATCTTCTGGCACAATTTCTTAGCAACACGTCAGCCATGTTGCTATTATACAAAAGCTTATTTAAAAAGA
Source organism: Geospiza fortis (assembly GCF_000277835.1). Lineage (NCBI taxonomy): Eukaryota > Metazoa > Chordata > Aves > Passeriformes > Thraupidae > Geospiza > Geospiza fortis. The sequence continues at coordinate 2,438,766 of NW_005054376.1, read as the reverse complement.
AACTAGCAAATAAACCCCAACTCAACCAAACCTATCAATTTTTATGCAGCTAAATAATCAATTTATGCTCCTACTCCATTTAAGAGTCTCCCAAGTATTGCATGTTCCATCACTGCAACTTCTTTGTTTTTATTTTACATTGGAAATTACTGGCTTTGAGAAAGGTGGACCAAGCACATCAAAAGGAAAAATAAGCCAAAAAGCTTGCTTTTGAGGAATGCATTATTGGGATTTTTTTTGCTAAGACAAAATGTGTTATCTTGGTAGAAAACAGAAAAAGAGCTGGGTGATAGAGCACAGAGAGAGAGACAGAGAGCAAACCTAAGAACTGGAGCTTAAAAGGGACTTGGAAAGTATTCATTTCAGCGAGCAGAATTCACAAAGCCAAGGTCTACATACAAAAAAACAGAGGAAGTGTGTCTCAACAGTCCCAACACTGAGAGGAGTAGCAGAGGGGTTATCAAAATTAACCCCTACCAAATGCTGTTGAGTGGAACACAAGAACAGCACACTCTCCACTGCCATACAAAGCTGCCAACTCACAGCATTGAGTCAAGCTGGTTTTTGAAAACTCTTACTTTAAGCCGAGGTATGGTTTCTGGTACTTTAAAGTATAAAACAGTCTCTTGAATGTAGATGACTGTCTCATTCCTCATGATAGGGAGATGAGCTGGCAGAAATATCATTCCTCCTGGGAAGTAAGTTCAAACACTTTCAAACTGGGCGCATGGCTCAGGTTTCCCAGTCCTGTGCAAGAACTCCAACCTACTAATCAACTCCCATTTTCCAAAAGGCAGACTTTCCTTTTTGACTGCACCACACCCCTTCCCCCTCGGGCTTCACACCATGTCTGTGACTGACAGTGACTGTACACTGGGGTAATGACAGTGTGGCTGGGTGCACTCCTACCTCCTCAGGCCCATCACATCTGAGGTTCAGGCGTAGGAATGGTAAGGTTGCAAAGCCCTACAGGGCTTTGGCTCCGTGGTGCTCTGTCCAACTACGATAAGGGCAACCCTGCAGGCATGTGGTAACATCACTTCAAGGCTATAAATAAGCTTTGTGGTGTAAACAGAGGTTCTTGGATAGACTCTCCTACCCTTAATAGTTAGGCAATGTAATTGTTATTTGTTTTTTAATCGTTCCCTTTGATTTAGTTGCATATATGCTCCCTAGGGTGCATTTTAATTACCAAACTACTACTTTGGATCCTGGCTAAGTACTTCCTCATAGAAGTGAGTCTTGAAATTCAGGAAAAGGTGAGTTCCTCATGCTGGACAGTGGCCCACAGTTTAAAATCCAGGATTTACAAGGTACAGGTGAAATTCTCTCATTCATGGCATAAGTGGAGAGGGTTGATGGAAAGGAGGTTAAGAGGGTGACATCTACCTATTTTCTCCTTACCCATTAACATGTACAGATGGGTGTGGTGGCCATGTTCCAGCTCAATTCCAGGGGCAATCATGGTGCACTGTGTCCCACCTGCATTTCTACAACAGCTGCTGGAGACATCAAAGCTTACAGGCAGGAATTTCCAGGAACCAGCTGTTGGCTGCCAGCACTGCTCCTCTGGGATTTGGGACTGGTAGAAGCTGGCATCACAGCTGTGTGCTCTAGTGCTCCACCACTGGATGGGCAGATGGCAATCCTGTATGAAGAATGTTGTCAGAACATCGTCTGTCTGACTCCAGAGGAGAAGGAAATATTTCTGTTGTAGACATGGTCTCTGACAGGATGCAATGAAATCACCACCATCTGTGATGGCTGAAAAAGCTTTGGGAGCTGTCCAGGAGGGTCACTTGACAGAATTGCTGTGCCTTGGAAAGGAGATGACTTGCATGATCTAATAGGCATTCTCCACCTCCAGTATTTATATTTCCATGATTATTTGTAAGGAATGAGGTAGAGAAAGACACAGCAGTTAATGGATTAGGATGCTACTTAATTTTCATTATGTGTCTCTTCAGATGGAAAATGAGACCTTATAACCTTCTAGCAAGCTCCCTGCTAGAATCTCCACTGTGGATTCTGTAAAAATGAGGCTATTTAGACACTGCTTATTCACCCTTTGTGCGAGTGGCTGTTAAATGGTGCTGTTACATCTAATAGTTAGGCTCTTGGATTCTGCTTGTGCAGATAGGCAGTACTGCAGAGAGCAGTAAAGATGCTTCTGTCAGGGGATCTTGGTTAGTCTTTGTTCAGAGCAGGATAGCAATTATAAACATAGACTCTGAGTGGCAAATATGAATACTAAAGGGCCAGTTACATTTGCAAGGGAGAAGAAGATTCCGTAGCTTGATTAGTCTTAGGGCCATCTCAGATATTTTTTTTTCTTTCTATGATTACTTCTAGGACACTTGACTCTTCATTGCACACAGCATAACAAACTCAGGTGTTGCTATGATATCCATTTATTTTATGTAGCTTTTCCTTGCCTCTTTCTGCTTCTGACTCCTCCTTTAGTTTAAATCTTGAAGGAATACCATGTAATAATAGAATAAAACTTTATTTAATCTTTCTGTGTGCATATAGGTCCCAAATGCTTGGAGGAGCAGCAGAAAATATTATTTTGTCTGGGACTTTTAACAGGCACAAGAAAAGTGACAGCAATTGTATTTGAAGTGTGGACATTGTACATAAAATAATTACATCTCATGGCTTTTCCTTTTGGAGAAAAGAAATGCCATTATAAAAGTAGTTTCCATGGGGTGAGATTTTCAAAAGTGCCAAGCATACACAATTGGGACCAGATTTCTAGAAGGCTTTAGCTCTGGCATAGAAATAAGTGGCCAGATGTCCAAAGAGCTCTAAACACTAGTTTGTAAGCATTTATAAAAATCTGGCCTGTATTTAAGAGCATAAATGGGAGCTGAGCTATTTGGAAAAAATCTCACCTCCATGCTGGGTGTTGAGCTGGCTGGAAAAAAAAGTCTTGGTCTGAGGCTGTTTTGGTGGAGGGATTGTTTTTTGTTTTGTGGGTTTTTTTGGTCTTGTTTTGTTTAGAGATTTTTTTTCTGTTGTTTGTAAAAGAGGACTGGTCTTGCATGTCATTAAGTTGTTTACTGGTTTTGTGGAGGTTTTTGCTTCTAAGCACATATTTCAGTTCATCCATCCAAACAGTCCAGTTGCCTTTAAGCAATATTGATGTACTTAAAACTAAGCATGTTCTTTGTTGGGCTGGAGATTGAATTTATTTTTTTTAATATTTCCCTGTTTAACTGTGAAATGTACATTGTCTTTACCAGTAGGCCACATGCATGGAGGAGGTGAGCCTGAATGGGGGGCCAGTCACAGTAAAGCAAAGCTTATCTCTGTCTGTAGCTGGGTAACTCTGCAAGTGTCTTGGGAATAAGCTCTAAATATTACAGTTGAGCCACAAATAAGCGTGAGACTTTTTTTTTTTTGTTAAATATTGATGACATTTCTTCTGGAGCTGTGCAGCAAGAGTTGAGTAGGTTAGAAATGTGCTGGAGCCTTGATGATATTGAGATTCTGTGAAAATGCACCTTACCAAAAGAAACAGGATACTTGTATCCAAAAAAAAAAATTACTCGGGCTGTAAAGTTTTTCAGAGGGTTGTTCTAAAGAGCAGTGAAAATGGACACCCTCCATTCCCTCTGAAGCCCGAGTGTTGGTTAGAGCATTGAAGGGTAAGGTAATATATCTTCTATTTCTTTCAGAGGAATATATATCTACTTCAGGTATCAATTCAGCTTTGGAGAATAATTTAGTCATACTTGTAAATGGCATTCCAACAAAAAAGGTCATCAGATTTGACAGCATTGCATTGACTTATGGAAAACTAAGGCTGACTTTCTGATGTTAAAAATTTTAACCCTCTTCCAGCAGCTACTGATGGTAGGAATCTGCTACAAATTTCCATGAAGGTAGGAGGAGATAGGAACACAGAATTGCCTACACAATAAGCAGTTCTTTCAGAATATCCCAGCAAGGCTTACTTTGAATATTGCATCCTATATATAAGCCTAAAAGTCTTATCAGATATTGAAAAGGCATGGACAACAGCTCTTGTACAGGATTGAATGGATTGCAGGTCAGGTTGGCTGATGGATGAGATAAACACCTCTCATCACTATGCTGGATCAATCCTTACTTAAGTGCTAGATTTATGACTGCTTCTCCCATCCATTTTCAGATTCTGTCATTGTTTCTGCTTTGGCTCATGGCCAAATTAAGTTGTTCCACTGTAAGTCAATGTTTAGAGCCCCAGGTCCTGGAGTAGAAAGTGATTTCACAACCTCTGCTCTCAATTAAAAGAAAATACAATTTTTGTGAATCAGTGTTTGTCAGTGTATAGCACGTACTGCCTTCGCATGTCCCCTCCCTGTCTCAGGGCTTTCAAAAAATGGGGCACTGCAACATATAACCCTGACTGAAATATTTTCTGGAGGTGACATGGCCTGATATGTAATTCCTAATTCTTCTGATCCCAACTTTTGGGAACAGAAAGAATAAAGGGATAGGATGAGCAGTTCTGTCACAGGCATTCAATTTAACTTCACAGCTGAAACCACCACACCTCACAGCCCCCAATATTTTTTGGATGCATTGCAGTGTTGTTCTTCCACAGAAAACCTGAAATTTCATGGGCTGATGAGATTCCAATCCAGCAGACAGCTACTGTGTTGAAATACCACCCATGCATGGGTGTGGCCAAACTGTGGCAGGTCAGTACTTTCCAACATCTCCAGGTCTGCCAATCTCAAAGCTAGAGAAACCCACAGGGAACAATTTTTCATCTTCTACATAAACTTCTTTTGGGAACAGTTTTTTTCCAGAAGAAAGTTGCTAAGCATTTCCATACGACAGCTTCATTTTCTGTCCATCAGCAGCACTGTGCAGGCAGACTGCTGTATCAGGCAGCTACAATGAACATGTGTCTTGGAGCTTCACCAAGCCTTTTTCCCATAGAGATTTTGTTCAGTTCTGCTGGAGGTACTGAACAGCACAGTAGCTCTTGCCAAAACACTTCCTTGTACATTTATTTAGTGTGTATGAAATAGCTATTCCTCTAGCATGGATCCACTCCTATTCACCTGCCTTTTTTTTCTTTTAGAAATATTATGTCAATAGGGAATTAAAAAGGCAAAAAGTGTTGTTTAGCCTATCTGCAGAGAGAACACCATGAAATAGAAAGCATATGCAAAACTAACCCAGGCCAGCACTGACAGCTGGACTAATCATAAACGTATCCAGCACGAATGTCTTTCAGTAGATGGGCCCACAAAACATCTATGCACACTTTTTTAACCTTGTGTGCCACAGAAGTTGTATTCCTGAAGACCTTCTGTGGCCTGGTAAGAAAAAGCTCAGACGCAGCAGCACGACTCCTTATTTGTGTATCCACATCCACTGATCTTCCTCTGGTTAGACAGGAAACTGTGACTGCCAACTCCCAGATAGGACCGGAACCTTATAACTCCAAAGCAGGCATTAAGTAGGAGGAGCAGCTTTCTCTGCCTGTCTTACTCAAATTCTTGCACAAAACCTTTACTGAGGAAAAATTGAACCACAATTGCAAATTCTGAATTCAATAGAATTTCTAAATCCAGAGCAAAGGATTTCTGTTCCCATGCTAAGAGCCTGGTAATCATTGAACAAAAACCTTGATCCCTGAAAAGGGTGTGAATAGTATTAAAACTGAAAATTTTCCAGTGATATTAATTTTCCATCTGAAAACAGATTCACTGATGTAAAAATATCTTGAAAGACAATGATACAATATATCAAGACAATCATGTAAAAAAGCATACTTAGCTCTCATCAACAAGAAGCAATTTGATAAAGTCAGATAATTACCTGAAATTACATTTACTGGATATTTTAAACAATTATTTTAATTTATTTAAGATTTATCTGGGATTTCAATCAGTATACCCATCTAAGCTGAAATAAAATTTCAAAAGATTTGTCTCTTGAATGGAATTTGAAGACTAAATTCTCAATACTAAGAATTACTGATGGATATAGTTTTTTTATTGTGATGTGTAGCTGTGCAGCGTTGGGGCCTGCTAGAAACTAACAGAAATGAAGCACTTAAATACTGCCATAGATAAGGAGACTCACTTCCTTCTTCTGTGATCTAATCTGCCATTACTTGAAGAGTATCTTTAAAGGGCTGAATATATAAATAATGATCATGTAATACACTTAATAAGCAGTCACTTGCTGAGGGCTGTCTGCACAGTTACTTTGAGCTGCAATGCTGGTCCTGAATATTTGAATTCCCTCTTTTGCCTTTCACCTCCTTCTTCTCTGCCAAGTTGCAATTTCCATACTGGGTTATATCAACAGTGGTGGGAATAATGTTTCTAACTGCATCTCCACTTCTATTAAAAACAAACGTTTCCACATAAACCTGCTAATGTAGGGCATGGTATTACTAACATTTTTTTTCCCTGTTAATGATGAAAACAAATGAGTAAGATTTATCTCTTTGACAAGTCATGTGGGTGTGAATCTTTAATTAGCATATAACAGGTTTAGACTTCAAGTCCCTATAGGCGTGGGAATCACTTAAAGAAGAAAATCCCACTTGGTAAATCTTTGGCTGAGGAAGCCAAGAATGTTATTTTAAGAGATACCTGTAAAGATGAAGATTGCAATCTTTGTGCGTGTCAAGGTAAAAAAGCAAGCTATTTCATCTCCCAGAAACTCGGTGACCATACTTTGATGACAAGCCAGATGGCAGCTGTTCCCCAAGCCCGATGCCAAGAAAGATGATTGGAGCTGCAATTTACCTTCCGTGGTGAAGCTCAGTGCTGGAGCATACCACAGCTGTGGATTTGGCTGCTGCCAGTAGGTGTGTGCACAGTTGGTTTCCTCCCAATTTGGATTCATCAGGTAAGAGGCTGTATCAGTACCCAGCAATTATGAAATTGGCATGTGTTGGATTGTTTACTCACAGTAATATTCCTACTGGACTTTATTAAAACACCATCTGTTGTCAGTACAGACAAAGAATCAAACCAGAAATATCCATGGAGAGAGAGTGGGCATGTGCACGTGTGTGAGTGTATGTTCAGCTGTGTTGCAGGATCAGACCATATTTCATATTCTCTTTTCTTCTTTTCTTTTCCTTTACAGGTAGTTCTTTATAAAATGCCTACATTCCTAATCATTTTTCCCCTGTCCTAATTCCACCTAGAAAAAGAAAATTTGAGTGGGAAAAAATAGAAACTGGTCAAAGGGAAGTTATACCTCTGTGTGCAATGCTGGAATGGAAATAAACCAGTCTTTGCATATGGGTAGAACAACATTAGCTTTACTACAAATTAGGGCTGAAATGATTGAAGAAAAAGTCATCTGACTGAATGTTGTTCAGTTAGAACAAACTTCCAAGTTAATGTGTAGTATATAGAGTGAGTAATAAAGGATATCTGCCAATAATAATATCTTTAGGGCTTGAGAAGAAAAGGGACTAGCTTTTACAGTCAGCTGTTTGCTCTTGATTACCTTTTTTTCCTTTTAATATTTCAGATGGGGACCAGATATTCTTAACACACAGCTGGTCTCCACAAATGGCCGAGAATAATTTTTCATATACCTACATATAATTCCAGGTGAAATTAATTAGTTGGAATTCTTCATCAGGTAACACACTAATAAAATATGATGTAAGTAATTAAAAATGCAAATACAGGGAAGAGAGCAGTAAAACTTAGATATGTCATTTCAGTCCTACAAAAAGGCATCTGTCAATTTAGATCTTTAGTGCACGCATTTACACATACACATTCACAAAAAAATCCTTTAAAAATAAAAATGTAAACAAGTCCCAGTTCACATCGTAAGATTAAAGCTGTAATAAAGGGAGAGAACACAAGCCAAGAACATCCCCTGGGAGAAGGAGGAAAGTGCGTTAAAATGCTTGGGTTGTTTATGAACTAAGTGTTTGGAGATCTCTCTCAGTGCTGAATGAAGGAGTTGGGGTATTTTAGAGGACCCACAGAAGGTTATTTACTACTATGGGGAGTCACTAAAGCCTATTTTGCTCACTATACCCAGCCATCAGGAAAAAAATATTAGCCCTAATATAAGTGTGTACAATCTGCCACCTGTGGTGGGATTGTACATAGTCGAGAGGGAAGGGCATTTGCCCCAAAAATGAGGCCATCCTTGTTGCATTATTCAATTTCATCCTCATGTGGGGTAAAGTTCTTCCGTAAGTTACAACCACAAAGCTATTGCAGGAGTTTGACTCTGGGCAGGGCAGAGCATAATTTCCATGCCTAAGGTATAATTCTCTCCCTTTGTTTTCATCATCATCATCCCTGCTCTTCTACTAAATTGTTTAAACCCTGAGTGCTCTAAGTCTTGTAGCTTACTCTACCAAACCTAAAACAGATTCATTGCATTAAAGCAGCAACATCCCTAGCAATAATGCCCCCAAAATCTAGGCCCTTGTGTTTTGGAACTCATAGAGGACTAATCTCCTCAAGTTTATACCAGCGTTCCTCAAAAATGACTTTGCTTTTGTGCTTCAGTTTTATGTATCTATTTGTTCTCCTGATGAGAGGAATGTAACATTTTGCCTTAACTTATATCCTACATAAACTTTTTATTTTTCCTATCAACTTAATAGCAATAGTCTCAGTAGTCAGACACAGGAAGAGGTTGCCCAGAGAAGTTGTGGGTGCCCCATTCTTGGAAGCATTGAAGGCCAGACTGGATGGGTCTTCGTGAAACCTGGTTTGGTGGAAGGTGTCCCTGGCCATGGCAGGGGAGATCGGGCTAGATATTCATAGAATCAGAGATGAGAATCATAGAATATGCTGAAAGGACTCAGAAGGATCATTGAAATCCAGGTCCTGACCCTACACAGGACCCTCACAGGAATCACATTATGTGCCTGAGAATGTTACCCAAATATGTTGGTCACTAACAGATTATGCACTGATGGAGTTTGCACTCCTGAGGAATATGTGTCAGGTAAAGGGTAAAGTTAGGCCCCTGAACTCTAGGATAGAAAATTTCTAGCTCTTCTGGAAGATAGTCAGCAGAATCCCCTGCAAGTCTACCATTAGGGACAAGGAAGAGAACAGAGCTGGAAGATCTTTTAGGAAGTCTTTCATAGATTGCAAAAGCTGTCAATCCCCAGGGGCAAGAAATCAGGCAAAGAAGGCAAGAGACCAGCATGGTTGAGTGGGAACCTGCTGGTCAAATTACAGAGAAAGAAGTAAATGCATAGACAGTTTAAGTTAGGACAAGTGACCTGGGAAGAGTGTAGAGATGAAATACAGTTGTGCAGAGATGGGATAAAGGCCAAGGCAAAACTAGAATTGAACCTGGTAAGGGGTGCAAAGAATAATAGGAAAGGTTTTTACAAGTATGTTAACCAGAAAAGGAACGTCAAAGAATGTGTACCCCACCTGATAAAAAGGGCTGAAAATCTCATAGCAATGGATGAGGAGAAGCCTGAGGTACTCTTCAAGTTTCTTCCTCAGTCTTTACTGTCAACCTCTCTTCCCACACCTCTCAGGTGCACAGACAGCAGGATGGGGACTAGAAGAGCAAAGTGCCTCCCACTGCAAGTGAAGATCAGGTTCATGACCACCTAACATCCTAATGTACATTAGTCTATGGGACCTGATGAGATACATCCCAGAGACCCAAGCCACTCTCCATGACTGAAAAGTTGTAGCAATTACAGAATCACAAAGTCACAGAGTCATTGAAAAGTCATGGCAATCACAGAACCACAGAATCACAGAATCAGTAGGTTGGAAGAGACCTTCAAGATCATCGAGTCCAACCCCTGCCCTAACGCTTCAACTAAACCATGGCACCAAGTGCCATGTCCAATCTTTTTTTAAACACATGCAGGGATGGTGACTCCACTACCTCCCTGGGCAGACCATTCTAGTATTTTCAGCTGAAGTCCCAGATGACTGGAAAAGGAAAAGCATTGTACCCATTTTTAAAAAGGGTAGAAGGGAAGACCTTCTACATGGGTACAATGCTTCTGACCTATCAGCCTCACCTCTGTGCCTGGGAAGATCAGGGAACAAATCCTCCTAAGAAGCTATGTTAAGGCACATGGAGGACAGGGAAGTGATTCAGGACAGCCAGCATGGCTTCACCAAGGACAAGTCCGGTCTGATCAACCTTTTGGCCTTCTGTCGTGGGGTCACTACATCAGAAGACAAGGGAAGGGCTACAGATATCATGTATGTGGACTTCTCTAAAGCCTGTGACATGATACCCCATGACATCCTTCCCTCTAAACTGTAGAGAGATGGATTTGATGAGTGGACTGTTAGAAGGTGAAGAAAGTGGTTGAATGGTCATGTCCAGAGGGTAGAGGTCAATGGCTTAGAGTCCCAAAGGACTTCTATGACAAGTGGCGTTCCCCAGGGGTTCATACCAGTGTTATTTCATATCTTCATTAGTGATGTAGATGAAAGGATCAAGTACCCCCTCAGCAGATTTGCAGGTGGCTCCAAGCTGAGCAGTGTGGAAAATAGCAGGATTCATATTTGTCCACAGCTCCTAGCCCTTCTCAGCCTCAGACCTTCAAGGTTTATGAATGCCAGTGCTTAGAAAAAGGAGGTATTTGGATCAATACTGCAGCAGTTAGACTAGGTAGACTCCCACACTTCACTACATCATGAAATATGAAATGTCTTTAAGCTACTTAAGTCGACTTTTTTAGAGGAAATACAGTGCTCACAATTTGGCTTTCCAATGTCTTTTTCCTGAATGCTAACATTGAAATGTGGATTTTAATGATTTCATAGTCTTCATTTTCTCTGATAATACTTACAAGCAAAAACAAAACTTATCAATCATGCCAAGCTTCCTGAAGAAGGAGGAAGACAGTTTCCATAGCAAAGTACATTTTTTATCCTGTGTATCCACTCAGCCTCCAAGCCTCCTCTGTGGGGGTGGTGGGCAGGGAAGAGAGGGGAAAAAAAAGCAAACACATGAAATGCAGCTGCCAACTGTTCCAAAACAGAAAGGTTTTTGTGGCCCACAGGTCCATTAGAAATTCAACAGAAGCATCTAATTACAAGAACCAAACAATCCTCCTCCCCAAAGTGCAGCATGCAGAAATGACCTGTTAGGAAGATGGATGCCAAATACATTTGCCAGCAGCAGGGCCAGGGTTTGCCCTGCACAGTAGCTGGGAGGGCGCCACTGGCACACAGGCTGCCTCCTGCCCTACCTGTGCATCAGCTTTTCCAGAACAGTCTGCCATGCCGTGCACTGCAAACATGCTGAGGCTGTATAACATCTATGCCAGCACTTCTGCATCCTTATAAATCATTTCCCAGCTCTTGCTGGGGCAACAAGGAAGAAAATGTTGGCATATAAATGTAAATCACTGTATGTCCTATGGAATAGAATAATAATTGTGTTGATTTACCAGCCATGCACTCTTCCCAGGGACGGATGGGAAATATTGGCAAAGAAAGGACTGTAGTTCCAGCAAAAGAACAGATTTGCTGAACTATATAAAAATGGTTGGAATAATCAGATGCTTCTGTCTAGGAAACTTGTTTCCTCTTAGGCTGAGCATGAGGGCTTCACCTCATTGCTGGTTGAAATGCAATTACTTCACCTCGAGTCATATTAAAAATAAAAGTGTCCAGAGATGTTATTTAATCAGTTACATGGTGAGCATATATGGGCAATTTTTTTCCCCTCCTATGTGGGGTTGTGCATACTACTGTCTGCATGCATTCCTTGTGCATTCAATCTCAGTTGAGGTCAATCTTAAAACTTTTACTGGGACGAAGGTTTTACCCCACCAAATCTAAAATCACTTTTTGACTATAACTGTGAAGCCTATGACTGACTTTGCAGGGTTTTGTATGGTTTTTCCTCTCAAATTTTTACTTAAGACAAGCTGAGTATCATGTTCAGTATCTCATCACCTACAAAGGTATTATGAAAAGAACATGATAAATCTAGCACACAGTAGCTCTAGCATCAACCTAAAGCTATACCAATGGGAAATGCCCCCTGGTCAATTTTATTTTCTCATTTGCTTCCAGCCAGAGCACTTTGTTTAATTTTCTATACTGTATGGACCACAATAAACTATATAAAGCAATTTCACTAATGTTTCAGGATTTTTTGGGAGACTGACAGTGCTTTTCTTGCTTGAGAGTTACATAATGCTAACAATTCCTATTAAGGTATACAGTGACATTTCTTAATACTATTTTTCTCTCAAAATTCCCCGTGTTCTGCACCTGTACTTTTTGAACACACAACCACCCAAACACACACAGTCTAGTACATTTCATGACGTTATCTGTTTCAGTTGTACTGCTGAAGATGAAAAACTTTTTTGTCACACTGTGCTGCAGCGGTTGAATTTACATCTCAAAGCACAAGCAGAAATGTATGAAAATTCATGTGATACAAAATTTTCTTCTAAGGCATCTCGACCTAAGTTGGAAAAATATAACTATTTGTACCACCTGTGACTTAGCAGATTGTATTCCCAATCAGTACCATAGCATTAGCCTGAATACCTTCAAAGTATTTTTTTTCTGGTTTAACCTATACATGTATGACAGATATTTTTGCAGATTTTCTTAGGTTCCAGTAGTTTTTCCATGTATATAGCTCCGTTATTGTGAAAGATCTAGACATTTCCTAATTTTTGAGTGTGTGCGTGACTGAAGGTAGTAATGTTCAGATCAAAATTTAAAATTATACAAAAAACCATAAGATTTTGACCAAAACTATGTTAAACAAAAGCTGTGATAGCAGGTATTATGCTTGGTAACAAATTTTCCGCAATTATATACAAAGAATAGTGTATATTATGTGCTATTTTATTCTTATATACTTCATTGTCTACATTATACAGTATTATTATATACAATTATTATATAGTTCATATAATATATAAACAATTGTATATTTATATACAATATATTGTATACAGTATATTGTATACTTATATACTATATATATATATATATTTAATGATTGATCAGTGTCTTACTGTGAAGAAAATCACTAAAGGCCAAACAGAGCAAGGCAAAAAGGAAACAAAGACAAATATCACAATCTATTTTTACAATGACAATAGTGCCGGAGTAGCTCAAATGTGTAACACCCTTTTTCTCTAATGCCTCAACTGAACAATATCACACCGTATATTGCATAGCAATCAGGGTATCCAGAATGATAAAAAGATCATGTAGTATTTCAAGTTAAACCTTAGACTTTCCAACAGATCTCAGACCTAAAAATATTCCTTTTACTTGACATAAATTACTCGAATTCCCATCAAATGATCTAAGCAAACAATATAAGATGCATTTCAGGATGGGACAAGTCATTATCTGGCAGTGCTGGCTTTCTCTTCAGAGAAACCAAACAGCTTATTTTGTCTAGAAATTAATTTCAACCAACTTCAGACAAGCAGCTAGGATGCAGGAAGAATGCATTTGGGGGCAAAAAATGAAGAGTTCTGCAGAAGCTACCTTGTTGTTTACTAAAGATGCAGCCAAGCACACAAAAAAGAGATGGTTTTTTTGGTTTTTTTTTTTTCTTTGAGAGCATGCTAAAGGTAGAAAAACTCTATACAGCTTGGGGTTCTCAGGTTCATATGCCCAAACTGAACATAATTGATAAAAAAGGTATGCCAGATACACATGTTCATGACCTCAGGCTCCATGCCTAAAAATTAATTAAGCACAGTTGAAGAAATGGAAACTAGTTGTATGGGTCTTCACTCTTACCACATCAAAGAAACCTGGCTGACTAGCACCAATCTCAACCCACCTTTTCTCAAAGAAAAATGATTTCCTACTTTTCCTGCAGTTCTCCTACTGTTGATGATGAGAATGTCCCCTTATCCACCACTGCATAAATAGGTATTCTGTACTTGCAGCACCACAGCTCTAATCCAGAGTTCACACTCTGTTTTCTAATAAGAAGTAAAACCAAGAAAACAAAACCATCAGTGCCATTTGGCAGATGTTTGAAAGCTCTGACAAGCAAATTTAGAGCCAATGGTGAGGCATTTTTTGTTCTCATGTGGTCATACATCTCCTTTGTAGGAAAGACACAACAGCACACATTCTGTGCAACAGATATAATGCTGCCTATCATCTAACATTCTACTTCTACCTCCAAAAGACAATAGAAAAATGGAAATTAAATTAAGATCCTCAGGTTTTCCTACCAAATCAAACTGACCAGCATATCGAAGATAGGTTTCCATTGACTGCAGCTGTCAATGAATTTCCAGCTCTTTTCTCAATACCTTATGCTTCATACTTAATGTCTGACTTCAAATCAAGCTGGTGAGGTAACACACCGAAGTTAAAGCAAAACAATGTCTAAATAAGGCCATCTGGTTAAAGTAATTCTCATATCCACACAAATAGACCAAACCTTATAAATGCTCAATAAGATAATTCTCAAAGATGCCATTAAATAAAAGGAGACATTGCTATTTATTGTTGTTATTCTACCTATTTTAAAAAATCTTGGGACACACTCAGACAAAAAGGTGCTAGGAGACACATAAAAAGAGAGGAGGAGAGAAGGAGAGAGATAAAAAATACTGCATTTTTGGAAAGAAGAATCACTTTATTGAGGAAATAAACATTTCCTACAAAAATGAAAATACTAATCACTGCAGTTTGCATAAAAGCTCTGCCTACAGAATCTGAATAAGAGATATCTCTATAACTCCTGTGTTTAACCTACTTTCTTTTTGTTTATCATTTATTTGTTCTTCTGTTCTCCTGATAGAAACAGAGAAAGGAAAAGAAAACCCAAAAAGTGAGGAGTCAGGCAGCTAGGAACTGTAAGCTAAGAAATAAAGCTTTTTGTCTTAAAAAAAAACCCAAAAAAACAAACAAAGCAAACAAATGATTCAAAATCCCAGAATGATCCAACCCATTACCTTGTCCACATTCTCCGCCATTTCAAATGGGTTTGCTTTGTTGATGAACTGTGCTTTTTGCTGGGATCTTTTAGAAGACCGAACTCTGAACTCTGGTATTCAGACTTGCTACAATCGTCCATGGCATTCAGGTATGTGTGCCTGGTTGTCATGTCTTCCTCCTCTATAGGCATAATGTCAGTAGATACTATTAATAGTGTGCCAAAACAGAAATGAATTTAGATTCATAATTATTTTGGTGTTCAGATTTTTGTATTTATTAAAATACAGAGAAATGACGCTGGATTGAGATGGCCTTGGGCTTCAAAAACATATTTATCACACCATTTTTATTTGTCTTGATCCTCCCTTCTTGATCCCTTGTTTTGCTAATTTATATTTTGCCTGATGGACTAAATTCAGCAGTGAAGATGTTTCCAGTTTTTCTGGAAAGATGGGACCCCAGGTCCTGTTCTGCTTTTCTATCTTGTAAATATTCGGACAAATATTGCAACAAAATGTGTATATATGCAGGTACTGCATGTTCATTCACTGATTATCTGCAAAAGCCTAGAAACTATCACATAAAAATACAATAGAGTAGATACATTACTTGATGTATTCTCTTCAGCATCTTCAATTTTAGTGAAAAGTCTTCTAATGCAGAGTAAATCCTGATCATCAATGGAAAAATTCTGCTTCAGAGATTATTTATTCTGCTTCTGCTACCCCAACCATCAGTATTCATTCTGAAGTACAGCTGAATTTGGCAGTGCTACAGACATTTTCTCTGAGGACAAAAAAGCATCCTGAAGAGAAGCAAATAGCGGTGCTATATTGCTGTTTTGCACCAAACAGGCACCTAAATTCACCACTTCTGGTGTGTGAGTAGCATTTCTCTGTGTTGTGTGGATGCAGCCTAATTGCCAGGAAGCAGATTTTCACTAGCAATTATACTGACATGAGTCAATGGTCATTGGTCAGAGACATGGCAAGGCTCCTCACATCCTGGTGTTTAACAATAGGCCCTTTGCCTTGAATAATTACAAATCTTATATGGTTGACACATCTTAATTCATGAGATCCTGGTGTGTATAATTGGATAGAAGTATGAACTTGATTACACTAGTGAACTTGCTTTCCAGAGGGGGAAAAAGTGATAACAGGCTTCATTGTCATCAAAGGGTAAAGAAATGTGACAATCTGGGAACCAGTTTTAGGACCCCATCTGCTAAACCAGAGAGAAATCAAGATTTTACAGTTCTATAAATATTTTAGTGTATGCCATCATTTATGAACTCTGGCAGCTATCATAAAATCTCTCTGACTTTTGTTACAACTGCATATAAGGCCAGAAAATTGCATCTCATGGTAAACCATAAAAACCTAAGTAAAAGCACCATTCCTTTCAGTATATTCTAAAAATATACAACCTCCCTGTCAGTACATGGCAGGGTTGTTACCATCCCAAGATGCCTGTTTCTTTCTCATTTTTTTTTATCTGATCTTACCCTGGTCTTTTCAAACCCTTTTGTATTTCAGTATCCTTTTATGTTCCATAAATAACAGCCATCACAGAATAACAGCTGAAATAGCTTTTACTTTGTCACAACGTACTGTAAGCAAGAGACACTTGGGTGATGCTAATGCCCTGGATACAGGAAGAATTTATGCGGACCTTCTCTCTAATTGTTCCTGAAATGATTTTCATTCAGTGCTGAGTTCCTTTAGAGCCCTGAAATAGAGGTGGCCTCAGAGCAGGTTTTGATGCCTTAATCACCCTAGTAGAAAACCTCTGTAAAAGAAAGGATATAAATAAAGAATTATCCTGAGATTAACAATGCTCCTTCTAAACTTAAACTCCCAGTCTGGCCCTGTGTTACAAAGTGTCTCTAAAAGACACAGAGATCATGAATCATCAAGGGGGGGGGGGGGAGCCTGTGTGTGTGTGTGTATAGCCAAACAAGAGAAGAGACAATCACTCTATTAAAAATAAATACAGAAGTCAATGGGTTGTCAAAGACCCTTAACTCAGGAAAGATATTTACCAAATTTAAGACTGAATTTCAGAAGATGTCTAGACAGCACAAGGAGTGAAATCTCTGTCATCTCATTTGTAGAGTCAAAGCAGAAAGCTGAACATTGAAGTGACTACACATGCAACTATCTCCAAAATAAATGCAAAAATCAGATTTCTGATATATTCATTACACACCTGAGCTGGGCATGTGCCTTTGCAAAGGCAACTGGCTAAAACACTGCACATGTTGCTTCTCCTTTTTCATGCAACAAGACTTCCTGTAGCTCCTGGTATTACTGTGTCTTAGGATTTGCATTTCTTTTAACCAAACATACGCTTTGCTCTTTCATAAAAAATATGGAGGTGTCTAACGTATGTATAGATGCATATATATGTACATATATGTATTCATATATGCATGTTATGTGATGCATAAATCAATATATATAAGGTACTTTTGGACAGTATGGTAGCAAACAAGCTGAATGCTTCTTGTGTCATAGTTCTCACAACAGCCCAAAACTCATCGACTGAAAGAGAAAGAGGTCAAATTTAAATGAAGGGCTAAGGAACGACCAAATTGTAAATAGGTAAACACTTTATCTGTATATCAGGAAGCTCTAATATATTCCATCCTGTGGGATCATGTCCCCTGTCCCTTTAGGAAATTGCCCTAGACTGCATACCAATTTCAGGGCAAATTAGTAAAGAGTTGTGCTGATGTTGGCTGGGGTAGAGTTAATTTTCTTCGCTCTGGCCAACATGGGAGTATGTTCTAGATTTGTGCTGAGCACAGGGTTGATAATACAGAGATTTTTTTGTTATTGCTGAGCAGGGCTTACACAGAGCCAAGGCCTTTTCTGCTTTTTGCACTGTCAAGCTGGCAAGGGATTTGGGGGTTCATAGGAGGATGGGAGGAGACACAGCCAGAGCAGGTAACCCCAGGCGACCAAAAGGATGTTCCAGACCATATGGCATCATGCTCAGTATATAAAGCTGAGGGGAAGAAGGAAGAAGGAGGGATGTGTGTAGTGAGGACATTTGTCTTCCCAAGTACCTGTTACTTGTGAAGGGGCCCTGCTCCCCTGGAGATGCCTGAACACCTGCTTGCCCATGGGAAACAGTGAATGAATTCCTTGCTTTGCTTTGTCTGTGTCCATGGATTTTGCTTTTTCTGTCTTTACGTCAACCCAAAAGCTTTCCTGTTTTTATGCTTCCAATTCTCTCTCTGATCCCAGTGGTGTGGAAGTAAATGTGTGACTGAGTGGGACTTGGTTGTTGGCTGGGAATAAACCATGGCAAGAATGCAGGAGCCACACTAGTAATAAATCCTAATTATGATCCAAAAATTTACATATTAAATATACATATGAAAATTATCAACAGCTTCACTTAATACTTTCAAGTTTATGCATGTGTTAAGATACAATACTTCCTTAAATTAAAAAAAATTATTTCAAAAATTAAAATTAAAAAAATCAATCAATTAATCTTTCTCTCATTGACAACTCCAACCTTTAAAATTAAGATCTCTCTTCCCCAGCTCATACAGGTTCTAACTCAAATGAAGATTCATTCTTCACGTCCCATGGCTGACTGGTGTTAGGTCTCAAGTCCCTCATCCTTACACTCTATACAGAAAGCCTACACAGTGTGCTCAGATTGCTCTTGACTTGTGGTTAAGATGGAAAGGTTTCCCTGCTCATCTGCTAATGTACGTGGGATTTCTGAGGAGGCAGCAGGAAAATTATCCAAGCTTGACCTCACAACATCTTTTATTGTCCCTTCTAGCTTCCACTTCAACATCTTTCATCACCAAAAGCTCCTGCACTGCTTTGTGAGCAGCGGTATCATCATTTGGCTGTAAAGCCAACACTGTAGTTGACAGTCAAGAAACAAAGAGCAAAAAAAAGCTTTCAAATGTACTTCATTTCAGGACAAAAAAAAACCCAAAAAAACCTCCACAAAAATCAAAAAGCAAGTACCAAGCTTTCATGCAAAAATGCAGTTTGCTTTGTTTGTTTAATGATATAGCTAGTCAAGTTTCTACCCTTCATCTGAAAAGCAAACAAGAGCGTGTTTAGTTGTGGAGAAGCTTGTGCAGCCCTACTTTAACAAGATTCCAACCCCCTAACCCTTTTCCCTGTAGTAATGTCACATCTCTATGGAAGCTACATGGAAACTCCTTAAAAGATCGCGAGAAACAGGAGCCCATGTACCAGCTCACACCACCAGAAATCACTTTGAATTGATACACAGTAGTGGGCTGGTGTGAAAATATTAGACAGGGAAATGATGCTGGGGCCTGAAAATGCCTCCCCCAGAGGGACAGCAGCTTCAGGCTGGAAAGGAAGCAGTTACCTCATCATCATGAAACCCACCTGGAGTCCTGAGTCCATGGACCTGTTGGAATGAGCCCAGAGGAGGCCACAGAGGAAATTAGAGGGCTGGAGCACTTCTCCTGTGAAGACAGGCTGAGAGATTTGGGACTGTTCAGCATGGAAAAAGAGAAGGCTCCAGGGAGACCTCAGAGCAACTTTCTGGTACCTAAAGGGGACCTATAAGAAAGATAACAACAAATCTTTTAGTAGGATATGTTGCAATAGAACGAGGACAATGGTTTAAAACTAAAGGAGAGTTGGTTTAGATTAGATATAAAGAAAAAAATTTTTTACAGTGGGAGTGGTAAAACACTGGAACATGTTGGCCAGAGAAGTTGTGGATGGCCCATGTCTGGAAATATTCAAGGGCTCTGAGCAACCCGGTCTAGTTCATCTTCAGATGCCCCTGCTTATTGCAGGGAGGTTGGACTGGATTACTTTTAAAGGTGCCTTCCAGCCCAAACTATTCTGTGATTCTGTAATTCTATTTTATTGTCCTGCTGATAGTACACAGTGATGGGAGTGGTCAAGTTATTGTCATGTGTCATTTCTAAGGGTGATTAAAATTAACTCAGAAATAAGTCAAAATATGTAAGTTTTAATGTCTGGGGAGAGATTACATCAAAGAAAACCGTACATGTGAAAAAAGTAGATGCTACACCAAAGCCTATCTAAAAATGGCAAACATAATTTAAAAATATGGAGACCAAATCAGAGGTCATTCCATATTTTCATATTTGCACTCTGGGTGCTGTGTTGAGGCACCTGATTCATGAACTTTGATCATAGAATGAGATGTGACTTCACTACATTCCACTGTTTTCCTAGGGTGACAATTGCTCAGTGTAACTGTGCGTGAGGATCTTTTTGCTGGAAGGCAAGTTTGCATTGAAATCTCAAAAAGATGTGAATAGCTGTAAACCACATTTCAAACTCTCAGGCTTTCAAGAGGTTTGGCCTATTCAGACCTGTTTAATTAAAATGTCCCTCTTCAGTCATCCTCTCCAAGACTGTTGACACCAATACTTTTTTTTTTTAAAGCTGAATAAAATTTTCCAGTTTTGCTTTGCATGGCTTTTTTATTTATTATTAGTTTATTTCAACACTTTCAGGGACAGATCCCCACTGGCTTTAACTTGTTATTCAGAGAAGCTTCTTATCATAGAAATTAATTCAGTTTTATGTTTTCCAGAATCCAATTGGTTGATGGCAAATTCAGCATAAACTCACAGATGTTTTGATTTCTCCATAGAGAGCTAAGTTTATGGTCATGAAGAGCAATCAGCTGATTGTTGTAAAAAGTCCTGTCGTGAAAATACTGAGATTACAAAATTCAAGACAGAAGAATTTGACCCTTATTGCAAAACAAGCGACAGAACATTTTTCATAGATTCTGTTTAGCCATAAATGTTACATATACTTTTATAAAGTTTTCATGTTACCAGGCTTTTTTTAGTAGAAATTGTTCCAGGAAACAAAATCTTTTAAACAAAATTTTTTGCAAAAGACTACAGTAAGAACATAAACATTTCAGCCAATGTAATTAGACCATTCAACCAGGACAAAGAAAATGTTATTCTAATATTTAGGTAGAGAAAATTAATATAGCATGTCATTCCATTAATTACAGCTGTTCATATTTCCTTATAAACCCATCAAGAATGTCAGTAGTCCAAATTCCATAATTTCAAAGACCTAAAAGGAAATATCTTACCCTAAAGTTCAATAAGACCTTCTAATAAAGCAACAAGAAGTGATGAAAATTAAAGACAGGTTACCTTTTAGAGATTTATTGAAAATGGCTTTCCTGAAATCGACTCAAGTCTTGCAAAATTTTCCAAGACTGACCCCTATTGAGTGAATATAATTGAGGCCTTCTCCTTGGTATCTGTGAACAATGGATCAAAAACCTCACTTTAATCAAGTGTGTTATCCAAAGCAGCCCAGGAATCCAACCACAGCACAGATAAAACAGATTTCATTGTAGTTTTCTGCTTGGTACTGGGAATATGTGCTTCACATATTATTTATTGAATCTTCCAAACTGTTAAAAAAGATGCTGTAGAAAAATAGGCAATATGACAATTCCCCAAAAAATTCAAACTGCCTATGTCAAAAACCTGTTGTCATATATTCCTACTTCCACTTTAGAAATCTTTAACCACTTTCAGCCCATGTAACAGTGTTCCCATCCCTACCACTTGGCATTGTTTTCCAAAGGCAATTTTGTGAAGCACATATCCTAATGTTTTCTTAACATTCAGAAATGTGGCCTCTGTCCTCTTCCTTTCATCTCAGCTGAGAATACCCACAGTACACAAGCTGCTGCGACACAGTTTGAAATAGATACTTTCTACTTATGTTGTATTCTTTGATACCAGTTTTCAGATTTTCTGTCCTAATAGCTCCATCATTTTACTGGACAGGCAAATCACATTTGCTAGATGCTAAATGACCATATTTCTCTTTCCCCATGCTCACTCCCTCTGCACTTTAGAATATAAACATCCTCTATTTTTTTTGCAGGGACCAGCGGTCTGGCTTTGAAAATTAGCTCTAGTGATTCAGTACAAAGTTCACAAATTTCCTTAAGGTGAAGTACTGCTGATCTGTGCATTTAATTTTCCCAGGTATTTACTCACCTGCATTTATCAATAACCACACCAGCCATGATCTTCTTTGCTTCTTAATTGCCCATACTCTTTTATTTCCCTTTAAACGATAGATTCAAAAAAAGCAGCTTAGTGGTTCAGTCATATTAAAATCGTAATTGATTTTGCCTCACTCCTCATTTATTAATGGACTTAGACTACCTTCTTGCTAATAAACCTCCCAGTAATGAGTTTAGTCCACAGAGGATACATTTCCACCTCAGCAAACCACCAAGCAATTTAGGACAGTTGGTAGTCTCTGCTTAAGGGAGTCCGAAAACTGGAATAGAAATTTATGCAGGCCATAATTAAAGTACTTTCTGGGAGCTGTGTGGGGACTTTACCGACATTCTTTGCACCGTGCCCATCTGTGGTCAGTGTAATTAATCCTTGACTCGCAATCCGATGAGAACTAATCCTCATTGACAATTTTTGATAAAGATAAGGCCCCAAATATTTATGCAGTGATCAGACTCTGGTTATTTTCTTTCTTTTAACAGAAAAGGTGTGTGAAGGTGATGAGGACAGATTTTTTGGAGCTGCTCAGCACTGGGGAAGGCATGCAGACAGCAAAAAAAGCCATTCGCTGGGATAACAGCAGTTCCAGATGTGTGAAAAGCCCAACATGCATAGAAAAATAAGAAGCAGAACTTTGCCAGTGCACAGTTACGAGAGAAGATTACCTTATAGAAGTAAAAGATGAGTTGCTTCTACTGGAATTACTTAATTGAAAGCACAATCATACATTTGAGGGAGGGAAGGTCATTGGGCTCAGAGATAATACACTGCAAAATTCTGATATTTCTGATAATTCTGAATACAAGCTGAAATTCTCAGATTGAGAAGGTTTAATTATGTCTCTGTCTGTGTTTAATGACAAATCCCTATGACCTCCTTCTCTTTTGGGACTTTTAAGATTTTAGGAGCAAGAAACTTATTTGTCCAGCACCTAAAAAACTGGGCTCATGGTATGGGATGGAGCTTTCATAAATCTAACCTTGTAGTGCTGCCTAGCAAGAAAACTCCTGTAATAATGCAATTTTCTCCTTTCTTCACACAGGATTACTTAGAGACAAGAGAAAGAGGATGGTGAGGTAAGTCTTCCTCCTTGCTGCTCTGTGGGAGCAGCACAGCAGATCTTTTCCAGACTGATAGGAGGCTGAGGAGAAGAAAATGGGCTAAACTGGGGGAGAGGAGAGTCCTGCTGGGAGCCTTCTTATCAGAGATAGTTCACTGGGAGTGAGACACTCCCTGTTTTCCACCTCACAGGGAGAGTGAGGTTGAGGTCTTGCCTTTTCATTTTGCTGATACTAAATGATACTTCACAAAGTAAAATACCACCTGGCACATAAAGGAGAAGCTGGTCTAGAAAGAGTAAGGCTTTCGTGGAAATTACTTACTTTCTTTTGGACTTCTTCTTTTGGGATCTTTGGATTTTGGAGGCATAGCTGGTATTTTTGGTGCACTGTGGGAAGGACAAGGGAATATTTCTCTCCCTGCCATTTTCTTACAGTTCCCCCCATTTTCACACACATAAATACAAGTCCTAAAGTGACATCAGTTCAAGACTTTATGTTCCTCTATATGCAAGTAACCCACCTACAGTTTTATCCATGGTATTTTATCACCAATAATTAACACGGACACACACATGAAAATGCAGATGCTGACCAACCACAATAACAGCCAACTGAACTCCCTTTGTAACATAAAGATAAAAAATTTTACTAAGAATTTGGGAAAGGTTTCACGGAGGAAACACAAGAGAGTCTAGTTTTCTAAAGGCATTTTTAGTTGTCATTAAACACAGTCAGGGTTTCCAAAGCTAAAATACATGTTAACACATTCCAAAACACTTCTAATAGAATATTTTTTCAGTACTTCACTACAGCAAATGATGCAAAGCCAAAATTCCCCAGACAATGCACAGAACATTAGAGAATTAGTTTAACATTCTTACAACCCTGCAATTTTATTTAAACAAATTCTTCCCTACCCAATTCCCTGCAGAGAAGTATTGTACCCTTTTGTTGATTGTAGTGGACATATTGCAGATCTCCAATTACCTTCCCAAAGGACCACCCACAACAAGAAGTTTTTTGTGTTGCAAGCACAGCTTAGTTCATTCTCTTCTAGTCACCTTCTTTTTTCTTTTCTTCTTGTTTTTTCTTTCCCCCCCACCCTCAATTTTAATTTTCCTTGCATTCTTATAGGCTGTGGATGAACTGACAGACTAGCCTGCCATCTGTTCTTTCATGACATGGTGCAACCTAATCAATTATCCCCAAACCACTTTGGAGTAAATAACATGTCTACAATAATAATAATTAGTCAGTTAAAAAGAAAACAGCATCATGCAACTCCTGGTGGGAATTAGGTAGATTTCAGAACACAGCATTTTATTAACTGAGATTTTCAGACCAGGAGGAGACAACTTTGGAAGGAAAAAAACCACCTTCAGTAATTTATTTTGAAACATGAGTACAAGACACCATCCCTAGACTTTGGACATGTTCGACCCTTTGTAACCAGGGATGCCAGATTCAAGTAAGTGTGCCATTCATGAGTTTCTAATATTTTGATATTAATATATGTGTTAGAATAAGCCAAAGCACTTGTATTAGTATAGGAACCACATTAAAATTATAAGTATTTAAAAAATCACCTAATGGCAAGCAGATGACATTATTATAGTGTTGTATTCCTCAAACACAAGGAGAAATTGCATTATTACAGGAGTTTCTGGCTAGGCAACACTACAAGGTTAGACTTATGAGAGCCCCCATCCAGTACCATGAAGCCTGACATCTTCAGGGAGAGATTTGTCTTCAGCAACCACCACAAGTAGAAATCCTGAGCAAGAGGAGCACATGACACATGCACCCACTTGAAGAACAGGCAGAACACAGAAACACAAACTGCTGCAGACAGAAAACAGGTTTACAATAAATAAAAGGACTTCAGAATTTCAGGAAGATTGTAGTTAATATCAGTGGATGCCAAGATTACACCATTTCCTATGAAGGCCATTTCCTATGAAGTAATTCTGAACATAATTTTTCACAATCCAACTCTTTGCTATTTTAACTCTATGATTTAGACATAATACACTCGAAACTATTCTACTTACTCAATTGATGGACAATAAAAATGCATCTTAGCACTTGAGTGCTTAGCACATTCTCCGTGTTTTCATTTTTGCAACATGATGGAAGCAATAGATAAATCATAAAGATTCAATGTTCCAGTGAGCTAATCAGCAAATTGCCAACAAAAATTTCAGTTAAGGAATCAGTGCAAGCTCATTGAATAGATCATATTGACAGATCAGAAGGAAGAATTTCCTCATTACTGTCTTTTCTTTGAATACAGAAGTATTGCTATTGGGTACATTCTATGCGTTGTGTCCTGAAAGACAACATGTAGCTGTGATACCAAATGATATCTCTGCCATGTTTTTAAGTATTAAGGACATGCCAATATGTAAAATAACTCCAAGTTGTCAAGTGCTGTCCCAGATCTTTTCTAAATGGTCAAAACTTCTCATCCTTGAACCGGTGCCTTTAACCTTCCCCCTGGAAAACCAATCCAATTTTACCAGTAAGTTAGAATATATCACAGCAATGTAAATCTGGACGTTTTACCCAAAACTGCCTGATCAGCCTGAGACAATGCAGGCTATCTCCTGTGAAATAGGAAACAAGAAGAATTGTAGAAAACATCTTAGAGGCTTTGGCATACATAAATATCAGACCACCTGCCACAGGATATCACAACTGTAGCCTGCCCTCAGTAAATCTAAATGAGAATACCGAACACATTGGATATGTGTGCTTGCTCTCATGCTGCCTCATCTACCAAGAAAATTATCCATAAAATATAATACATGGCAGCCAAGAATCTCACACTTTATGATGCAGTCCTTCACAGGCAAGATTTTGTGTTCTTACACATAGATGGTGAGGTGTGAGGCAGACTCAAACTCACACATCTGTGGCCTTGTTGCAGCTTCTCAGAAGATAAACAATAAGGTGGGATGATGGAGAGAGAGAGTGAAGAGGAGTCTCTGTCATGATGCAGGCCAGTGAAGATAAAGGAATGAGCCACAGATGATCCTTGGTCCCTCCGTGACAGCTCTGCTGTGATTTCTGCGGCATGCATGTAACCAACATATTTCCCTGTTTAGGTTCTCATACCACTCCTCCTCCTGCAGAAGCCAAATGCTTCTGGCATCCTGACAATTATGTTTCACTTCCAATTTTCTGGGTCTTTCAAAAGAGCAATCACCTTTCTGTTGCAGCTGCTGACCTCTTGCTTCTGCCTGTTTCTCCATGTTTTACCATCCACTTCAGAAAGGGGCTAGCAATTATGCGCCTGATGTTTCCCTAACCTTGACCACCTTGAAATGTGATTTTGTGATTTTTGTTGAAATGTAGGACATGGATCCCTTGCAGGCTTTTACAAACACGAGAGTTCCCATGTGTCATTGACACTGATGAATTGCTAGATCACTACAGAACAACTTGGAAATGGCAACGGAGCTGGCTCCACTGCAGCTAACTTGAGCTCCTGAGAGGGACCAGAGGGGTTTTTTGATTCTTTTTATTATGTGGTATCAATTAAGCATTTAACAAGTTACAATAAAAAGCAACTTTCCAATGGAATTTTTAATGCAATGAAAACAAATTACCTTCAAGATGGTTATCATTTGGAATCTTGAAGAGAATGAAAATAAGGCAAATGCCAACACATATTCATCCAGATTGCCCATAACAACTTGCCAGGCATCCCTGTTTCAAATCAAGTAAATCTGTGCAGCTTCTCTTTGACAGCAACACAAAATCCCTTGTGCAATGCATTGAATGGCACAGCTGAGGCAGAATGTTAGCAGAAGATACTGCGCCAAGCAGCTTTTGTTTTGAAGTGGGTACTTCTGTTATGCAATCCTCTTAGAATTTGCTTCTTTCAAAGAACGAAAGACACAAAAAAAAAAAAGCCTCAGCAATCAAAAACCACAAATCCCATACATTTCTCAACTTGGTTGATATTTCTCCACTTGGTCACAGCCTATTCCCAGCAGTTCCAAAATTCTGGCATTGGCACAGACTATATTTGTAGCATTCAATTGGAGTAAAGGACCAAACAGTGCATGATGGCTGGGATGAAGGTGTTTAGTGGCTTCAACTCTCTCAACAAGGATGATGCCCATAAACAGAAAATAGAAGCAGAATTCACTAATATCAACAATGTGCTAATTAAGCACATGAGTAACTTTAACAACTCACTTTAAGCCTGAGCCTTTCTGACACTTTTGGTAGTCAGAAGGACGGTGAGACCATGGACAGAACTTTCTTAATATAAAAACATTAATTACAAGCTTGAGATCTTATCCATGTAATTTTGCATGTATCCAAGAAAAGGAAACCTAAACTTAATATTGAAAACTTCTGAGCCCTTCCTCAAAGGCTCACTTGAGCAACAGGTATGAGGGAGAGTGCAGCCAGTTGACTCCATGTACCATTTCTCGCACAAAAGCCATCCACAAATGCACTCTCAGACTGTGGGGATGAGTAACATACTTCACTTTTTCTCTGCTTTCTTTGCCCTTGGGAGAAGTGGGGAAGGAGGCACACAGTGGAGAGAAGATGAGGTATGGGCTGTGTTTCCTGACCGTGAGGCACACCAAGCTAAACACAGCATGTGTGAAAGCAAAGCAGTGCTCAGAAAAGTGGTCTGGGCTCTGCAGGCCACGTGTTCTGAAGGGAGAAACTGTCCCTCACTGAGCTCTCCCACATTTGTACAACATACAACACTACACTTTTGCAGCCTCACTCTACGTATGTTTTCTCACTAGTGTACACAGTGTTACAGGCACTGTTCCTCCTCCCCCAAACAGAGGATCTTTTCATTTCACTCAGGCACATTCTCATGGCTGCAGATTCCTGCTGCTGATTTCTGGTGTGATGTCCATATGCGCAGCACTTCTAGAGGTGTGTTGTTGTCTTTACAGTACAGGCAGAGAATTATCATCTTTGCCCTCTCCCATGACCAACGCTACCTCTATACTGAACATTTTTTTGAGATTACTTATTTACTTGTTCCCTCTGCTCTCTGCAGAGTGTATCCAACATGTCACAGACTATGAATACACTTGGTGCTTCCCCAAGACATATTAGCAGATTTAGTATCTTTCATCTTCTCTGACCTTTTCCATTATGTTCTCAGAAGCTCAGAAAGTCTCATGACAATATGGGGAAAAAACCCTCCAGTGCTCTGTGCACATATGTGGGCTTTCTCTTGTGTTGCACTCAAGTTCAGTTAGATGTTCTTCAGCCTTTGATCTTCTTTAATCAGAAGAAGGATGGAGGCTGAGGAAGGAGAATATGAGCTTTCTTTATGCTTCCTCTAATTCTTAGGTCCAATAAAGAGGACAGAACAAGGATGCTTAGGGTATTAAGTGAAGGACAATAAAAGAAATGACTGAAAGGATTCTGCACCCTGCCAGCTATCCTGAGCTTTGCCCTCACTCATGTGGCTAAGCTTTGGGGAAGGAGGGCTTCTCTGTTAACAGGGGTTAGTGTCTTTACTCTCCCACCCCCTTCTCTACCACCTCATGCTCATCTTTATTAGCTTTTTCACACTACACAGTCCTCTCATCGATTACAAGGGCCAGCACAAAGCAGCCTAATGATGGGTCAGTCTTAATGAGAAAAGCAGCTGCTTTTGAAGTGGTGTGGCTTCGTCCTGCACCCTGCCGAGTCCTGGCATGCAGAGCTTTGCCTCCTTTTAGAGAGCAGAGCCATGGAAAATCAACAGTGAGCAGCCTGGTGCCTCTGAACAGAAAGGGCCATGTGCATGGCTATTTAGTGCTGTAAAAGAGAGAGCATTTGCAAAAACGGGAGTGAACATAAGGAGGCCTTCAGAGAAGAATGGGGCCTTGGCAAATTTATAGACTCCCCTGAAAGAAAGTGATTACAGATCATTATCCAATTGAGGCAGATTGATGGGTTAGGGTCAAAGTAATACTGCAGAGCTCACTGGAGGGACAATGCCTGCTTGTCAGTTCTGTCTGGGAAAAGAAAGAGAAGGGAAACTACCACACAGAGAGGAAAGGCTTAAGCTTTTCCAGCCCTTATCTCAAAAATTGTTTCTTGTCTTGAACATGTCCTTTAAAGAAAAAAAAAAGACAAAAAAAGAAAAACAAACAAACAAACAAAAACCACCATGGAAAAAACATACCCAGAAATTGCAGGACAGTATTGCTGAGTTAAAACTGTGCATTCAGAACTGTGAAATAATTGTGCAAATAGTGTGCAAACAGCACACACCCAAAGCCTTGTGATCAGTACTCTCAGAAATCACTGGTACTAGCACTACTAAAGGATAAATTGCATCTTTGTTTCATTTGTATTAAAAACCCAAAGAGATCTTCTAAAATAAATGTGTAAAATTTTTTTCCATTTTGGTGAAAGAAGGACATTTTGTTAACAGCTATGGTTGAACTGATTTGAAACTCAGCAACATCTGGTCAGGCAAAACTCAGCAACACTGACATTGAATAAAACAAGAATAAATGTGTTTCTATTGTTTCTTCTGTATTAATTTTTAGAGTGTTTAAAGTTGCTTTGCATTCATGTGCTTTTCAAATAGCCATAGAAATGGAAACAGCATGGCCCAAAAAGCAGCTCACAGCATTTATTGTGCATTTGCCTCACATTTTCCAATATGCTTTTGGAATGTAAAGAATTTGAGAAAAGACAGAAGACAATGCATTCATGAGAGACCTGATTTGTTTAATTGTGTTTATTTATTAACTTCTCTGTTGTTCCCCATGTCTCAGAAGCAGAGCACCACACACACTGTAATGGATATATCCCCATGTCCCCGTGGATAGAAGAGTAACACTGGCCTTGTTTCAAGAAAGGCTCAGTAGGGCAGCTTGGCCTTGGGGCCACTGTCTTGAGAGTTTAGCAAGGGTTCCCTCAAGCTTTGTTACAAAATCTCCACAGACATGAAAGTTATGGCCCCAGCACTCTGGGGCTCTGGTGTCTTTCCTGGAAACTTGCAGAGAGTGTTCAGACACAAAAGGACCTATCCTGACCCAGAGGCCATTGGAGAGGACACACCAATTGGCTTCATGCTAGAGTCACCTGAAAAATCTGTAGGAATACCTGGTACAGGTACTACCTAGATCCCATCTGTTGCAGTGATTGAAATTACCTGTCCCGCTGCTTTGCAAATAACTCTGAGTCCACTCTAGCCTGCTAGTTCTCACTTAAAGCTGTAAGGTAACAAAGAAAATAAAAGCATTGCTGGTGTCATACTCATCTGCAAGTTCTAAAGATATTAAAAGCATCAGCAGAGACTCAAAGACTCTCACTTCATGCAGTACTTCTTGCATTCAGGTGTTTTTTTATATTCATTTGGTAGCAACCCAGTTGCAGCATGATCATGTATCTTCTACTCTCTATCAAAGAGAGTTCTCTAATATTTTTGCTGAAAGGGAAGAGATAGTTCACCAAATTACTCCTTCCTTTTGTGGGGGTTCCCCCAGACTCTTAGCACCACCATTTTTATCTTCTCTCTTCTTATTCTCAAGACCTCTGAATTTTCAGTGTAACTGACAGCTCTTCTCCACTCCTCTGAAATGGTTTGCCATCTCATATTCTATCTATAAACCAAAAAGGACCCAAATGACATTCATCCCAGAAAAATTCTAGAAAGAGCCATGGGGTGTCTGTGCAATGCCATTCCACATAAGGCATCTTCCCCCACCTTGGAGTCAGTAAAACCAGAGTTATGTTACATGATAAAAAAAAAAAAAAAAAAAAAGAAAAAAGATCTGTGGTTGGTTTCCTACCTTACTCTATTGGTTAGGCTGGAGTTTTAACTTGTATGTGTATTCCCTGAACTAAGTTTAACTCTTTTCCCATTCATCACTTAGTTGCTGGGTATGACATAAGTTCCTCCATGCCCATTCCTTACACACATTTTAGAATCTCTCAGCATATGATGGAGTTATTTGGAATTGAGAGCGGGTACCACTGATGTCTTTTCCTGGTTTTAAAAAATTGAGACCCAGACACAGCCAAAGGATAAGAGGTTTTACCTTGGTATTTTCCTTGGAATACACCACAATGCACCTTGGCAAATTGGTGCACCAATAAGGACCCTTATTTAAATACCGAGGCAAAACCCCTTATCCCTTAACCATGTCTGGCTCTTAATTTTTTAAGACTAGGAAAAGATATCACCACCTATAAGATGACACACATTGTGCTAAGATATCTTTTGTCTTGTCTTTCCTTCCAACTTTTTTCTCTTTTACACTAACAGTATTCTATTTTGCTGTTCATGGTCTAGAAACAACTTGTATCCACTCTTCCTGAAGTTAGCTTGCATTTGTTTCCAGTTGCTTCCTTTAGTTTGGCAGGAGATGTGCATATGTGCAGGACTCCATATGTTTTCAGAGATAATCTGCTTTTTACTACCAGTAAGAATAACCTTGAATACATATTGCACTGTCACAGCACATTTTCTATATGAATAAGAAAGTAGAGCTGGTGCATTGGAAAAGCAGACCATATTTTTAAAGGCAAATTCATAAACCCTGCTTTTATGAACAGAGAAAGCTGAGGGATGGGGGTGGGGGATATCACAGGAAAAGAGATGAGTGCTTGTGATCTGAATCTCTGTCCTACCAACATCATGTTATGTTGGAGCTGATCCATGGAGAAGTCTCCCTGTAAATGGAGGCTGGGTGCTGAAACGTCCATACCATTTCAGTGAACTCAGCGTGAGCACATCGAGTGGAACGCAGCACAGAACAAGGTCGAAGGAGTGAAATGGCTGTTCCCTTCCACTCCAATCAAGAAAGCCATCAGCTATTCAGGGAAAAAAAAAAAGCAACAACAAAAAACAAACCACAAATCCTAGAATCACTCAGCTGGGAATAAGGGAGGAAAAAAAGAGCATTTCTCTTAAGGACACTTTCCATTCTATTTATAGCTGTAGTTTGTATAGTGCTTAACGTTTGACCCACAGGGTTCACAGGTAAGTAAGAAATAAACAGATGTGTGTATTCTAAGTTATATTTCATCCATATGTGCAAAATAGTCACAGGAGAGCTACAGAAAACTACATACTTGGGGTAGCAACCTTCCTAGCCCAGGAACAACATCTGATTCACGCTAAGTTTATCCTCTGGCAAATCTTGAGTTTCAATGATGATTCTGTTTGAGTAAAAACTCAGGGCAAAATCCTGAGGCATTCAGCATTTGTGGAAACTTTGTCACAAACATCATAGGATTCAGGAGTTTAGCATGAGCAAGCCTTGCTCTTTAATTGTTTTCGTTGTACTATGTTTACAATACTGTAGTGGCAAAGAAGATACAATCTTCCCTCAAAAAAGTTGTACATACATCCTCTCAGTGTGAAAAGGGTGAGAGGAGAATCAGATCTGCTCCAAATTTTGGTGTTCTGGTAGAGTTTCCTTATTTTTAAGTTCTTGAGTCAAAGGCAAATAATGAAAAAAAAAAGCCTAACTTTCTGCTAATATAGCTTCCTCTCTTTTCCTTTTCTTTTTAAGTCATTTTTTATTGTTGTTGTCTGAGGTATTGGCTAGGTATTTTTTAGAGAAGGGAGGCACCTTATCTGTGTGGGTGAATTGGACTCACAAAAACATGTTTCTGCCTGCTGAGTCTTATTGCAATGGCTTACTGTGTTCTTCCTGTTGATACAGCATCTCCTCTACACAGAACTGGCAGAATACTGACAACAATTTCAGATACATAATTTTTAAGGAAAAAATGCCAAAATTGGACTGTAATACCCATTATGAGTTTCTCAATTGTGCCTACAAACAACTTGAACTACAGAATAACTTTGGGTTTAGTGCCTTTCTTCCCAGGAAAGATTATCTCCCTTGAGCTCTCAGGTGGAGAGACCCTTAGGGTTGTTGGCATAGCAGGTGCCTACACTTGTCGTGTAAATGGAGATTCCTACATAGAGCAAATCTCCCTGAACACCTGCTGAAGTCTCCTCTTCACCAACAGAGCAGGCCTACTACTTCAGTTGCATGGGGCTACTGCCTCTGATTTATCAGAATATGTATCCTGGTGTTCCATTACATATGGGTAGCAACTTTTTTGTAGCCATAAAGCCTAAGAGTAACAGATATATATATATATGAATAACATATATATATAAATATATATATAAAAATATATAAATATAATTTTTATATAATTTCTATTTAAAACAGCATGGACAAGTGCAATATTTATGTATAACTCTTCCATAAAACTTTTATTTATGCATAAAGCCACGAGTAAAGGGGTGTTTAATTTTACCAGTTAAGTAAAAAGGTCTAAAAAATGCTATCACATTCTCTGTTATTTTTTTCATCCGTAGAGACACGATTGACCACTGAAATCATGACTTCATGCCCAACAAAAAATGAAGAACCTCTCTGTCCCAGGTCATTTCCTCCAATCAAACCCAGGTCTGTAACAGGGTTGAAATTTGTTACCACATGCCTGCTCTTTACAGGCCTGTGTAAAGGACAAGGTGGATAAACTGTAGCAGCCAGACAGGCTGTAACATCTTAAGAAAAATACCAAAGAAGCAGATTCAGCAAAAGAGGTCTGAACACGAAGGATTAATTATATCCTGTACCCTTCCAAGTGGTCCTGCCCTATTGAGACTGAGAAAAATGAGTGACGAAGATGCTGAAGCCTGTACTTTTGAGCATGTGAAAACTATTCTGTGACTAGAATAAGGGTCACACATTTTCAAAGTCAGTTCAATTAAGCAAAACGCCAGTCCCAGTTCCTTGGACCCATCAATTAAACTGCAGCCAAAAATGTTGCCCATTTGCCCCACAGAGGACTGAGTGTATTTATAGTCCCCAAATGCCTATGGTCTAATCAAAACTGTCACATAACAAGAAGCCAGCCAAGAAACTCAGACAGTTTGGTTAATGAGACAAAGAGCAGCTTCGTATTCATTCCCTCCTAAACAAAGATCTGAGGAAAGGGTATGGACTGGTGGGGGAGAGAGACTACAAGTACAGCAGGCCCAAAGAGAAGGGCACAAGCAGACAGTCAATTAGGCAATGCATCCAAGCCTGATCTGAAGCCTCATGGCAAACAGAGCAGCCATTCATGCACTATGACATGCAGGTCAATAGAAGAAATCACATGCTCGCCTGGAACTTATGGATGTGTCCACAAAACAGCACGTGGCAACATATGACAGAACTCAACTCCTGATCACAACCTACAGTGACAAAATGAAAAACATCTCTGATTTTTTTCCCATTAAAAAACAACAACTGTATTCTTTTTTAATTCAAAATACATATTTTTCCCCCACTGAATAATTATCAGTAATTTTAAAGAACTCAGCATGTATTGTGCTCCATATCTGAATTATTGGTCTTTCTGTTTATCTGACAATTTTTATCTTCCAAGAAAATGTATCAAGATCCTCAACAAAAAATCATAGATGTTAACTCTTCTTATGCACAAGACAAATGCATTTTCTGTTTCAAGGCACACATTGATCAAAAGAAAAGCTAGAAAATAATTTTTCTTCCTATTGGGTGCTACTTTCTGTTTGGCCAGATGCACTATCTTGTTTGCATTCTCAGTTTCTGAAGCATCTGCTAGCAGTTACTGTCAGAAATGTGATAATGACCATGATCAACCAGTAGTTTTAGCTGGTGGATCCTGTATTCTGAGCAAATTGCAGATATGGCTTTCACTAACTTAAGCAACATGTGCCAGCGAGCAGAGCAGAAGAGCTTGACCTCTGTTTCTATAAGGACAAGATCAAGCATATCTACAACAGATCAGAAAGCCACAAAATGGAAGGAATCCAGGCTAAAGGTTTTCCAACAAATAATCACACTGAGCTCCAACAAAGGCTTGTATCTTTTTCTTTGAGAGCTAAGCCATTCAGCTCACTAGCAAGTTTGGGCAAAGAGATTGCTCACAGGCCAAGACCTAAGAGCTTACAAACAGTTCTGCAACCCCAAGCTTGTCTAGAAGATGCATTAAAATTAAAAAAAAAAAAAAAAAAAAAAGAAGAAGAAGAAATGAAAGATAAGTTAGCACACTCCTGGCAGGGTTTTGGAAGCATTTGTAATGTTGGCAGGGCAAGGAGCTGTTGAGTTGTATCATTGTGTTTAGGAGGTGAGGTAGAAAGGGATTTCTTCACCACACCCTTTTTTCAGGTGTCTAGTCAGTGTTTGATGCCAAAAGACAAAGCAAAGAAAATTAGAAGAAACACCAGCATGAAGCATCAGTTTTAAGAAGGGAAGTTTTTCTCATATATTTGTTTTTCCTAACAATATCTTGAACGGAAGGCAGTCAAAACTCCAACGTATCCCAAGAACAGTATTTTCTGCCAATATGATATGAAAGCAATAATAAACATGAGGAGAAGAAATGAGCTGGTTGGTTAAATGTGGTCACAAAACAGTGTGTTAGCAGGGCAGGGGGTGGGCGGGGGGAGAAGAGCAAAGACACAGTGTCACCTAATCTGTTAAATCTGTGAGAATCTTGCTTTGGAAACAGTTCTGTTACATCTGCCTTGTAATCTCCAGAGATTAAAAGGGCAACACAGCCAATTTTAGGATTGCTGGTACAAAAACTTCATCAAGTAAGGAATACAAGTAACTGTGCCTTTCATTCAAGTCTAGAGGCACCCTCAAAAGCTATAAATAGTTTGTGCAAGCCTCTTATCATCCTGAAATACATGTGATTAGAAATCTACTAGAACTAAGCTGCCAGAGGCAGCAGTCCCATTACATATTGCTGGCCTGTATGTCTTATATGTGACATTTTCCTAAATCCTGTCAGGGATAATCTGTCACATAGCCATCTTTTAGATCATACATTGAGACTGTGGTCTTTTAGTGCAAATATAAATATGCTTAAATTATTATGCTGCCCATTAGGAAGATGATCACTGTTCTTGTACAGAGGAAAATATTACCAGATAACCAAATACATTCTAAACACCAGAGCAATGTATCAGGGGTGAACAGAAGCACAAACCAGCCCAAAGGCTTAGACACAGTAGTGGCTATGACCTAAAGAGATTTTGTCTCCTCTGCTTTTATTCAGGAAATCCAGGTTTGCTTTCCTGCCTACTAATGATGTAGATCTAACGGAAGGGCAATACACTTGAGTATTTTTGCCACAAACTGGTCTCCAGGAAACATCCAGATAATGTAGTATTTTTCTATTGAAGTCATAGGATACTCCTGAATGTTGTAATTTCCTTTAATATAAAATGTAAGGTTGTTCAATTAGTTTCTTTCCAACACTTTCATCACCTCCTGCTCCAAATCAACTAATTTTCATTCAGTTTTCCATGTTGTGACATGTAGGTGGAATTTGTCTTGAATTAATCTGAAGCCCAAAGTCTTCTGATTCCAATTTTTTTCTGTGTGAATAAAAAATAGCACACTGGGTTTTGGCATGGAAAAACTGGCCACAAGAAATATTGCTAAATAGCTCAACAGCAGAATAGTTCAAAGGATAGCAACTTGAAAATTATAGCAATGATGAGGAATTCACATATTCTATAGTGAATTATTTAATTTTGCTTTATTGATAGACAAAAGGCACTGGATTTCAGTAGTATGGACACATTATGTAGGGCAAGCGGGAGTGGGACACACTGGGATTCCACTGAACCTATTCTGCAACATCTGTTGTTCAACCTACTCATGGATGATTTGGAAGACAGGGTCAACAATGAGGTGACTAAGATTGGGGTTGATACAAAGTGATCTGTGGTCATCAAACTGACTGTGAACAGCTGCAGAAGGATATCATGGCATTGGGTGCCTGGGCAGAAAAATGGCAGATGGAATGCTTTGTTGATAAGTCCCAAATAACACATATGGGAAAAACATATGCCACTGTATGTAACTGTGCTGTGTCCAATACTGCATCTGCTTCTGGATAACCAACATCTCAGGAGGTATGTGAGAGAGCTGGAACAGCAGGGACAAAAGCAGATGATCAGAAGTATGAGGTTGCTTCCCTATGAGTAGAGACTGAATAATCTGGGGCATGTGAAAGAGACACCTAAAATGTTAAAGGTCATAAAATCATTCATTTCATGAAGAAAATTATCCTAGATTATTTTCCTTTCAAGTTATGTATATATATGTGTGTGCATATTATTTTCCACAACCTAGGGATCACAACTGGTAGCAACAGGAATAAGGTTTAGAACAAATGAAAGTTCTTGCTCTCCGGAGACAAAGTTTTATCAATGGGATGCTTGGGATGTCAAACGTATAAATGAGTTCAAAACATCCTTAGACACACTCATGAAGGAAAGGTCCGCTGGGACATCTCAAACACAAAGACAGTAACACAATACCCAGCTCGGGAAGGTCAGGTTTTCAGGCATGGAAGGCCTTGCCAGAAGCAGCATCACTCTGTGTTTGCCCCACTGACGCCCTTGCTCCCCAGGCTCCTCTTACTGACCACAGTCAGAGACCCTTGGGCTTATATTGCACCAGAGGGGAAAGTCTGCATTACCACACCCCTGAGGAACTTAGAATCATTCTAAAGTGAAACTAAAATGTTGGATTTTTTTTTTTGTTTTTAGGAGATCAACTTCGGATTTCTCATTGTATTCACATATATTTGTTGCATTCACTGTTTTGAATAATTATATTTGTAGTTTAATCCTCTGCTTTAGTAAATACCCTCCCAAGCACTCCAGGTCTTTGAATGCAAAACAAGCTATACACAAGTAAGCCAGGAGTGGACACGCTTGGTTGCCTGGTTGTTTAATTAGAAACTGAAGCAAAAGGCATCCTGCCTCAGGGAGACAACCGGGCTGCAGACTGTGACACTGCCATAGCCTTGCTCTGTCTCTCTTTAGCCTTAAGCAAATCTGATCTTGGGCATCCTGACCCTGACTAATTGCACACTGTTTCCTGTGATGCTGTGAAGCTCCTTCCACTCATTGCTGGACTATTAAGCTTCTCTGCTCTGTCTGGTAATTAAGCAGCAGAATGCCAAACTCTTTTTTGTTGCTGTTATTTTGGGGTGGTTATTTTTGCATCCTTCTTCCCTCCTCCTCCTCCTCCCCAATTCCCTTCTATACAAAGGCCAGTTGAATGCTTTATTTGTCATTTTGTTTCACTGTTGAGGGGCACAGACATCATATCACCTTTCAAAAGATGAGGAAGATGATAAATGCATTAACTTGAGAGGCAAAGTGTCAGGACGCTAATGAAAATCTCTAGTGACTAGACAGCAAGGAAAACCTCATTTTAAGAGACTCTGTAAAAGAAGAAAACTTTTTCAGCCTAGGCAAATGCCAAGTCTAAAGTACACTTGTTTAATGCAGGAGCATATTTTTCTGTCAGGAACAAAAGGCTAGGCGTTATAAGGGAGTCATTTGCAAGTAACTATGTAAGCAAGTTTAAGTGTCGTCCATAAAATACCTGAATTACAAGTCTCTTCTAGGTCATATCCTGGCATCTAGATTTACAAAAAAATGACATGGCCTAGATTAAAAGACTTGTTTTTGTGATTTTTTTTTTTAATTTAATGGGAACTGTGTGTGAGAATGACATGCATTTTTGATTTTTTAATGAAAGTGGAGACTAAAATAATTAATCACAATTTTAGCAGCCATAAAGGCTTCACTGGGTCATTATATTAGTTTACTAGATAAAAATAAACAAAAAGCTACTTTAAATGAATTATAACCAACTTGCAAAATAACAAGTATATTGTATATGGGAAAAGTAGCTCCATCTGATGTACACCAGTCAGCATGTGTAACATGGTGACTATTTATCCTGTCCCTTTGAAAATCATTTTATTGGAATGTATCAGTTAAACTAAAACACATGACCCTCCTTCTTGTGACATGAAAGAAACCACTGAAGAGAAGTCTCTTTTTTTTCCTTCCCTTCTACTCATGTGAACTTTCTGAGAAAAAAGTAGCTGCAAGGATTTTTATCAGTGTCTGTGTAATGACCAGTGCATCACATGCATCCTGAACCATTAGCTGCCTACATCTGAAAGAATTTGCTCAACATTTAGGAATTCACTTAATGAAAGGCTGGCCTATTAAGCTCTGCTAGCTTTGGAAGTTGATTGAGCCTTTCTTTTCAACTTCCTGCACTGTTGTAAATGATGCTATGCAGTGCCCTCATGTGATCTATTCTAGACAAGTTTGCTTTGTAACACCAAAAGAATCCAAGCACCAGGTGATGCATTTCTGATCGGAGATGTAACTATATGGAACAAGAGTCTTCACAAATCTCTGTATGACATCACAAATTTAAAAAGCAGCAGCTCCAAAAAGCATCCATTTATATTCTGAGGAGATAAAGAAACAACACTTCCCTTATATATCCACATGACTTCTGAATCAACAATTTGATAAAAAAATAGAAAAATCAGTAAAAGGCCAAGAGTCAGTGGATGATATTTCTTCTCTCACACTACTGAAGCCAATAAAGACCAGAATTAGGTCCCCTAAGTACTGCTATGTAATTTTTGGCTGAAAGATAAATTTGCTTTTTTAATGGCTCAACACTCCTGACATTTCAAGACCATTGTGAAGGGGGCTGAGAGAACAGTGTGCTCTGCTCTGCAGCGAGCAGGTGCTGCTGCCTCCTGGCCCTTGTTGATTAATGTAAATGTCTGATGTGGGGGAACACACAGCAGGATGGCTTTAAAGGAAGAAGTTACCATGGGAGGACATACCAGAAGGTGAGCCCACTGGCTCGTGGAGCGCTCACCTGCATCCCAAACACACCTGTATTGTCAATTTTATGGGATGAGCAAGACATTCTCTCAAAATTGCAGAGAAAGAGGTTTCTTTTCTATGACCTCATTTTCTCTTCATGGTGAGTGTAAGCACCACTAAACAGTGTCAGATGAGCAGCACTGGAGACTGGAATTGCTAACAAAAGGAGTTTCATTTTGTTTTGGGATTTACAGGTAGAGTGCCTATGAATGAGAATGGGACTTGGCTCTATTTCCATGGGATAGGTAAAGCACAGGGAAAACCAAGAAAGAGTTATTCTCCTTTTGAGGCTTGGGAAGAGAGTTGTGTCACATGAGTTTGGCACAGGGTCCCTCAACAAGACATCTGATGAATAGCTTATGAAATTACATTTATGAAATTAAATTTAATTTTAGAACAAAACTACAGACAGCATGAATTCCAGTTAATTTTTCTTCAGGCTCCAAGGACTGAGGGGTTGGGGTTTTTGGTTTTCTTTTTTGTTTCCTAAACTGATTACCTACTTAACTCCTCAAATAATTATCCCTGATCACTTTGATCTACAGTTTCTAGTGAAATAACACCTTCTTCTAGGGGGGCAGGCTGCCAACTTCCTCCAAATGAAAGGCCTGGATTTATGAAGTCATTTCTTGATGATCTCACTAATTACCTTCTTGTCTCTGATCTTCCCTTTTGGGTAAGGTTATTGGGAAAGCTGAGTAAGGTAACTCTAGTCTCAGGACAAATTTATCCTCATCTATTTTGTATCTTGCCTTTAAGAGTTGATGTAGCACAGACTTTATTACAGCCTGTGGGGAAAAGCTCAACACAATGACAGACAGGAGGTGGGGCAAACATAGATATTTACGTACAGGAAAATCATAGCTCTTATACCAATGATCAGGAGATTTTCTTTCGGATTATGTGTGAGTTTGGCGTGGAATACCATCATACTGATCCTGAATTGTTCTGCATCTCTAATTCAAAATAAGTCAATAAAGTACCCATTGGTGCTTGTTCCAACATCCCCAGAAGGAGGGCTTCTCATAAAAGACCTATGATAATGGAAATAAGACCTTATAGCATGCCTGTGTCATCAGAGTCTAGCTGACAGCAGAATACAGAAGTTGCTTGTCATAAAATCCATTTTTCACAACTCCCACTCTGGCTAGCTGTAAGCAAACACCCAGCCAGGAGAAAAATAAGTGGCTAAAAATAGTGCCAGCAGCCATAATGGCTGGAATTGGACACTGGAGGGAGACACAGTTGCATAGACTAACCCAAAGACACTCTTGTCCTTTCTTGCACGAGTATTGAGTGCGTGCCCTACGAATGATGCATTGAAACCCTAGTTGATCTGCCTTGATTCCTCATTCTCCACATCAGCAAGGAAAGAAAGAGAAAAAGAAAGCCTGGGCCAGTTAATGAATCATAAAGCCCTACTCTTTGTTGTTGGAGGAGGAGGAGTGTGATGTTCCAGTATAAAGCCTGCAGGAATTCATCACCAATGGTGTGGAACCATTTTTCGAATCAAGCCCTGAGAGCCCATCATGATTTGCATTCATGTAAACACCTACATTTTTTCGTTAACTGAACTGATTTAACTGCTAATTAAAACTAGTCAGTAAGCACAACGCAAAATTAATTAAACCATTTAGTCAGTAGATGCAAATGAGGCAAAGTTATGGCTTGGACACAATGAAAAGAAGTACAAGTACTACTCATCATCTGGCAAAATAGTTCTTGAGGTAAATACTTTCCCCAGAGATGATGTAAAGCATTAAAAAAAAAATCACACTGCTGACTACATATGATCTTTTATAGATAAAATGTGCTGGAATCCAGCTTCTTCTCTTTGAAACAGTGATGAAATGGACTCAGTGGATTTTAAAAATGCTCTCCCATACAAGAAGTATTTCATAGTAAGGTCTGGATCCCAGCTCAATCTACAGGCATGCAAAGTTGCTCCTGTCTGACACTGGCAAGTGTTTTGCCTCAACCTGGACCTTATATTTTTGACAGCTATTTTTATAGGTTTACATTTTCTCATGGGGAAAGTGTCTGCCTGGTGAACTATATTGTGTGATGAGAAGTGGAAGTAGTATCTTCTCAGAGAAAAAGCCAGAAATGTGTGCCTCTGTCTGCAATATCTCTGCATTCTGCCTCCTCTTTTCACAGGACTCATGTGCCTCACAATCCTTATTGTAAGTATTTTACTAAGATCTGTCCTGGGACAGCAACAGAGACGGTTACCCGCGTTG
Organism: Geospiza fortis; assembly: GCF_000277835.1. Lineage (NCBI taxonomy): Eukaryota > Metazoa > Chordata > Aves > Passeriformes > Thraupidae > Geospiza > Geospiza fortis. Next base: position 2,396,791 of record NW_005054376.1, on the reverse strand, counting down.
TATAAACTGTGAACTGAAATAGCTTTAAGAAAAAAAATTAGAGCAAAGAAAAAGAACCAAGATGCACAAAGGTGTGGTCTAGCTGCTATTAATGTGTGAAAGACTGAACCCAGGAGCAAGTCCAGTCCTCATGAGTCACTGCGCTGCCTATGAGGTGTTTGGCAGTGCTGAGGAGAGTTTCCTTAGGTAGGTTCAGGTATCTAGCAGGTGTCATTGTGCCATTCAGACCTACCTGCAATGCCTGCAATTAGACAGTGCAAACCATCCTTCCACATTTTCCCTTATTCCAGGTGCCCCAGAATGGCACCAAAAACAGGAACCCGTGGAAGGGGAGATGTGTGCACTCAAGAGACTGTCCAGCAAAAGGTGCTGAGAACAAAGTTGGGATTTAAATCTTACCTCTTTCTCTGGCTGTCCACAGCAGTGTCCTCTCTCCTCTGGCTTGCTGAGCCACACTGAGCTCACACTTCACTGTTTCTGAGTGCAGGATCCAAGTTTTCTTTTTGTGGCGTGCAGCTGACATTGTGGATGCTTTTTGCATTCATGCAGTCCTTAAAACACTCATCCAGGATGCAGGAGAGCTTGCTCCATTTCCTCCTGCTGCCTGATGGAATGCAAGCTTGCACACCCTAATCCTGGATGTCCAAGTCAGCAGGCTGATGGCAATGATGGTAGGCACAGGAGGACAGGGGGACTTGCCTCCCTCCTTTTAAGTACGTGTTGTTCCACAGAAATTTTCTTGAGGACCCTTGGGACAAAGACAATTTCCCAGGGCCCTGGCTGGGGAAGAACTGCTCTCAGCTGCTGACCCTGCTCACAGCATCACATCCTGTACCTGTTTCACAGATAGCTGCTGGGCTGGCCCCTGAGGGGTTTTCACCAGCAAAATCTATAATTCCTGACTTCCCAGTGGGGTTAGATAGGAGGGCTTTGCCAGGAAGGCTGAGGCATCTCTATCAATGAATGAAGTGTGATTTGTCAGTAACTGGAGACAGGATAATGTAAAGCACCTTTGGAGGCTGGAGGCTGTATGAGCAGAGAGCTCAGGCTTTGGCCAGGCCTAGGGCAATGTGCTTGAGGCTTCCAGAGAAGCAGACAACAGTCCCCAACTTCACCTACAGCCCCCAAAACCCTCTGCTGTCACTCCAGCCTTCCCCAGTCTCTCCTGAACAGCAAAAGCAGCTGAGTGCTGGAAGGGCTTCACACACTGGTGATATACAAGGATATAGCAGCTGGAAAGGTCCCTGCTTGGCTGGATCCTTCTCAGGCTGACAACCAGCCAGGCAGCCAGGCATCCTGAACACCAGCAGTCAAGGGCTGTGCAGAGCATCATCCATTCTGCCAGAACAATGCTTTGTGCTCTGATCTGTGCTACCAAACTATTTGAAAGCAGTTGGAAAAACTAAAAACAACAGCTTGCTTATTTTTAGCTAAGTAAAGAAGTCTGCCAGCCCCACATCTGATTGCTGTTTGGTTTTCACTTAATAATAGTCTTCTGTTTGAGATGTTACCACATCCTTTCTCATTACAATTATGACAATGTAAGAAGTCTTTGTTTCTTTAACCTTTTTTTCAGCCACCTTTAGATGGATTTTTGCCTTTAGCTGCTTCCATTCTAACACAGAAAACACATGTTAAGGGGAAAAAAAAGAACAAATGAGGACACTTCTCCTTTCCTTAGACATTTCTCCTTTCCTTGGATGTTCCCCCTTCTGGAGGAAGGTGGAACAGGGCAAGGTCAAGTCTGTATTTTAATATTCCTCTCTTCCCTTGTGATTTCTGCTAATTGTAAGAATACCTCACTCCTCAAGTGCTCAGTCAGGGTGATACTTATCATGCTCTGTCTTTCCTACTTTTATGTGGACCATTATGAGCTGTGGGAGACAACACACTGAAAAGAGTGTGGAGCTCCTGCTACCATGGCACCCCTTACACCAGACACCTGTTATGGCTGCTGTGCACAAGGCTTGCTGACTGCTAGCTTTGAGGCAAACCTAATATAGTTACACTGTCAAAGGTATGGTACTTATCTGCATGCTGCAAAGATGGAACTAATGCAAGCCAAAATAATTTTCCTTTTCTTTCTGTAAGTACCATTACTAATATATTTCACATGGTTAAAAATGCATTATATCTAGGTTCCTTCTTTAAATGTGCATGCATAAATTTAGCTTGGATACTGTTAAATATAATTTCAAGCAGCAGAAACAAAATACCATTTTGCAAAAAAGCATTTAAGCAGAAACAAATGCATTACAGTTAAAGTTTCATGAACACTGATAAGATTGCTGAGTAAAGCAGCTTAGTAAAAACAAAACAGAAACAAAGGGCCATATACCTCAGGGCTGTGGGAGGCAACTTCAGTTTGCAAAATACACACTGTAGGAAAAACTCAACCAAGAACTGCTCTTTTTGAGCACCAAGGGCCAAAAGGCATGTTTTTGTGTGCAGATCTTTGAGCTGTACAGGTGAAAGGAGTTGGACCAGAGGTGCTGCTATCTCAGCTGTGGCACAATGCACAGCTCTGCAGGGCCACTTAGGAAGTGCTGAGGAGCTCACCGCAAGTATGAACAACCAGCTCTCTGCTTGGGCTGCTTCCTCCTGGCCCTGCTGCAACAGCAAACCCTGTCACTGCCTAAGGTAGCAGGCTGCTGTAGCCAGCACAGTACCTGCCTATTTTTTCTGTTTTCCCATGCCCTGGAAACTCAAATGGCTGCAGCTGCCACCACCAGTGAAGACATAGTCAGGATGCGCGGGATGTCCAGGACACCAAAACCAACATCCCAGTAGCAACTGCATTTTCTTCACTCTTTTCAACCTATCCCACATCCCATAGGCTGATATAGAAGCAGCAAGCCTGGCTCACTAGGCTTCTCCATCCTGGCTCTGCTACTTTCCCTTTCCCATCTCTGTTGCCTCCTGCTCAGTTTTGCCAACACAGCTGAGCTGGATAACGAAAGCTGAAGATATTGGTTGAATGTTATTGTTCTAGTGTTCAAGACAGCCCAAAAAGGCTGCACATCACTCTGCTGTATAACTATATGCCCTGAGTTAATAATCTTATTATCTGGACAGCACAGGTCGTGTCAGCCATTTCAGCCTTTTTACCAACTCAGAATAGGTATAATTGAGTCTGAAGGTCCTTTGGAGCAGGGATTTTCCTCTGCTAAATACTTTCATGGTGGCCTGTTGAACAAAGACAGGCTTCTGATCAATGCCTCATGGTAACCCTGTAACCCAAATAATTTTCATAAGAAAATTTTCAAATGCCTAATGTTTGAGACTTCCTGGGGGTGTTTCTAAAATGTTTTTTTTAATCATATTAAAAATACAAGGTCTTGGTATCATTTCATTACATTCCACAGTGTTTTAGATGACCAAAAGGCCTTTTTTCTCCCTGTTTCATCCACTTACAAGCTTATGGCTGCTGCAGGGGAAACAAAGAGGGACTAGAAATCATACATGTAATTATAAGAATCTACAGTTTGTCACAAAAAAGCCTATCTCCCTCCATCTTCCTGTGCCAAAATAGTATTACTTGGGTTGCAAAATCAGGCATCCGAAAGTTTGGAAGTTCAGATTTTATCTACATATCTAATTCAGCCACACTGTGTGTGTTACTACAGCATGTGAGTAATTAAAGTCTATTATTATCAAGTGAATTTCACCTTATCCAGAGCAGACTGGATGGGGCACATTTAATGAGTGACTTTGCAGTAACACTTTTTCCTTCTTCTCAATGTGAGGTCCCCAGCTCTGCAGCTGGAACTCTATTTGGATCTAAAAATAATTTTTTCACAATCTTTTCTGTGCCTCCACCATTCTTGTGTGCTCTATGGGTATCAGTGCTTGGTTTGCCTTTTTCTTTTTTTAGCAATATCCTCCTGAGGTAACAAATGATTATCTGTGTTTTACAAATCAGGAAGTGGGACACAGAAAGGTTGAGATCTTATGTGAAACCACATTGTGGGTACCCAGTCTGAGATGACACTGGTTTTAGATCTTTTCAAGTGCAGACTGCTACCATTTACATCTCTAATCATGATGTATTTCTCTTAACCTTGTTCTAACCTCTCACCTTGGGTAGACAAAAGAAGTAAGATACCACAATAAGAAATTTTCCCTGAAAACAACTTTGAGAACCTGGTGGAAAGAGCAGAAAAGGAATCCTATTGATGTGGGCAATGCCTAAGTGTCATTATTATGAAAGTAATCTCTTTCCCATGCAACCCCCCTGCCCTGTGCACCTACATCTTGTAGATCTATCAGACAAACAATCAAGCAAGGGTCCCTGAGACAACTGTCTCCTTCATTACAAAACCTTGGTTCAGGTCCAGAACAGCCTGAACAACAAGGAGCCCAACAGCCCCACCTATAATTATGAAGTGAGCTTCCAAATACAATATCAAATACCAAAGCTTAAGGAATGTTAACTGCTGCATGCAGAACAAGCTTTAGTTAAAATACTGACAGATTTATTTGTTCCAGTTGAAAAACCAAACAACATTCAATAAATTTAGGGTGTGATAGTAGCAAACAGTAAGACTGCTACAAAGCACACATCAAGCCTCACTTGATGAGGCTTCCTCATCAGTGTGAGGTTTCCTTGCTGGCCATCTTCTGTGGAGAACAGATCTGCATCAGAGAGAGCAGACACAGTGTGTCACCAGACTTCTCATTGTATGTACCAGTAAAACATTCATGTCAAAATCATTCAGCATGTAATTTGCAGCAAAACCACAGCGTGTGTTTTTGCTATAGCATGTCCCTACATTTACTATTTCTTAGACAGCAGAGCATCTAATTTAATAGCTGGTGCAGAGTCCCCATGCTGTCAGAGGTGCCTGGAGCCACAGCCAGGCAAGGGCAAGAAGGATCCCCAAGAGGGTGCTAAATACACCTAGGCTGTGCATCAGCACTGCCAGCAGTGCCACCCAGGTCTGTGGTTGAAGTCTGTCTACACTATCAGTGTGATTAACTACACCAGCATCTTTTAATTACCTGCAGATGGGGTGGGAGCATGTGGGGAAATCACTATCTTGTAGAATAAATCATCGCCTCCCTTCCTTTTATCCCTTGTGCAATAGAGAGCACTGAGTCTGCCTACTGACAGCAATAGGACCAGGATTTCCTAAGCCTACTTTTGGGGATCAAGTTCTGAAAATCATGGAAAATTTGGCAGTATTTTGAATAGATCTCTTCCAGCTGGAAGCCTTGAATTTTGATAAATGCTCTGTATGTGTTGGCTCAATAGAAAACATTAAAATGTTTTCGTGTGTAGGATCAGACCCATCATTGAGAACAGCAATGGTTTTCTTCTTCTGCCTGCTCAATGACATATTTTTGTCTGATGCCATCAGGCTTTTTGAAAAGAAGCTAGCCTCCTACTGGAGCCAGTGAAAGGGAAGAAATGCAAAATGCATTGAGAAGTTTTTGGTAAGGTAAGTTTTTGAAAAAAAAATAAGCCTGCACAATATTCTCATTTGTAAATACTTTAAAATACAAGGATCAGTTGTAGCAGTTGATACTGAAGGACTGCCTTAGAAGGAACTGAGGTAAATGCCTCAGCTTTCTCATGTGGAAGCTCAGTATTTTATAAAAATCAAGATTTCTTCCAAAATTCATGTGCATTCATATGTATCTCTCATTTCTGAAAGTTTGAGCCAGTAATCATTATAAACATGTTGCTTGCTTCCCAAACAGCAAGGAACTTTGCGTTCGGTCCTTTCAACATTGTTTTAGCACAATTATATTCTGTTCTGTACACTAAGTTTCTCTTTGTCAAGAAAGAGTTTATTCTACAAGCACTGACATTAATTAAACACAGTTTCTCAAGGTTATTTCAACTAAAAGCCCAGCTCTGCCTCCTTCAGTTTTATGACCCCTACCATCAATTTGTGTGCGCATTTCTAGGAAGGAATGGTTTTGTGCCCATCTCAGTATATATTTCTTTCTTTTCTTCTATATTTTCACTCAATTTTGTCAGCTAAGCAGAGGATGCATGTGGATTGCCCTCTGTGTCAATTGCCCAGCTACATACTCGACTGGCCAGCCAGTTCCTCAGCTGCTGGGTCAGCCAAATGCTTTGGAAAAGGGCTAAACTTTACGCCATGGCTCTTTCTGGATAAAGAAGTGGACAAAGCTTTTCTTCATGACCCAGCCTTGGTTTTTATAAGGCATCCACTCCTCTCTGCAATTTGGGTGATGTCCCGACTCTCAGGTTCAAAAGTTTCTAGAAGAGGAGAGACTGATTGACATGGAAGACTTGCAACTCCTCCAGCAACCAAGCCACAAACATACTCTGCCAGTAATACTACGTGTTGATGAAAAGTTTTATGAAGAAGAACTCACACATATCTGAAACAGAAGGAAATACACATCAAAAAGCACAGCAGAGCCAGTATACAGAAATTACAACTGCAATTACTTGAGTATATACCAAGAGAATTTTGTATACCACTTAGGGCACACCATACTGGTGTTTAAAAAGAAAATCTTTTTAGTTTTCCTCACACTAAAAATTTACCATCTGTTATATGGAAGTTTGTTTTTCTCTTTCGTTGTAATTAACATTTTATTGAATTAATTACTCCAGGTGAGCTGGAAGCGGCTGTTCTTCCTCACCTGGTGTGGCTGAGTGTACCCACACCCAGCCTTGCCATTCACCATTCAGATGCAAATCGTCCTGCTCCCCACAGGAAATCCTTGGCACACACCCAAAAAGCCTGCTAGCCACGAAAAACAATAACATGGCAGGCAGCTGCTGCTGCACAGAAGGGAAAAAAAGTTTTAGTAAAAAGGACATATATTTCCTGCTTGGTCATTTAAAAATGTGTATTCTACTGAACAAAGCAGGTGAGAAAACATTGGAGATAAAGACAGAGTAAATTTTAAGTAACCTGCACATGGCACCTACAGGACACTGATCCCTTTTCTGCATGACAATGAATAATTTTGCTACCTTGATGCATTATGCATTTGTGTGTTTCTGTATACATGTATACACACAGGCACAAGCAGTGAAGAAAACCTGTCAAGAAATTAGAATAAAGCAGTGAGCTGAACTGGATTATGAAAGAGTTCTGTTAATTGCAGCAACATTATACTCAAACATATAAAAAGAGGTAGAAGTCCTCATCTGAGGAGCCTGTCTGGAGATGATGAATTAATTCCATGCACATTTATAAATTGAGGTCACAAAAGAAATAGATGAAAGCTGCTTAAAATAAAATTACATATTGCATGCATGATTATCTCTCTATGAGACAGCAAGAAAGAATAATCTGTTGCTAAATGTTATTTATTTCAGCTATTTACTAAACGTTCCTTTGGTGAAGAGTAGAAGACAATAGACCAGAGAACAGAGCGGCAGCAGCCAGACCCTTGTGGACTGATGAGCCCTACACCACGTAGCACAATCCATATATTTTGAGAATGTCCTAAGACACTGTGGCAGCTTTTTGCAGTAAAGGTGGCCTCCACCTTGCAATGGTTCTCATGTATGTGCAAAACCCAGTACAGTAATGTGGCTTTTATTGCCCTTGAGACAGCACATGAAGTTCTTTTTCTACCAAGTCAGTACTTGTTCATGTACTTTTGCTTTTTGTTATTTTGATGTACTTTTTCCTCTTCCTCTTTAAAACCTGCTCAAAGCTTAGGTTAAAGCTTCCCTTGCTGAGAGACAGATGCAGGGATGAGGTTCCTATTATCTGAGTTGTTCATAGCCAACAGAAGAAGCAACAAAATAGGATCATGCAGCACAGGCATACATGTCATCACTGTTAGTGAAGTAATTACACATTTGGCACTGCTACAGGCTTTCTGCTTGCCAAAGCACTGGATGGAAGTTTAAGAAGAAAATGGTTATCCCTATTCAGGGCAAAGCTGGTCAATCAATCCTTTATCGATTCCCTCGACACAGCAGCACAAGGCTGTGGTTGACTTCCCAGAGAGCACATGGGACTTCTCCAGTGAGCTGAAACCCACTTCTGAGTGTATCTATCCTGAAACCACGTGATCCTTGGAGGCAATGAGCTCCAGTGACTTGCTAGAAAGGGTAATTCCATAATAAGATGCTTTTCTGGTCTGGATACAACATTACAAAATAAGAAAAGATGCAGTCAGGAGAAACTCTAATCCACACAACAAACTTAATAGTATTAAGTATTAGGTTTGCCAATCACAGAGTAACTTTTATACTTTTCTGAGTACTGGTGTGGAGCTCAGGTTTTGGCAGTGATTGTCTCAGTATTTGCTGGGTTGAGTTTGTCTTTGATTGTGTCACAACTAAAATGGAATAGTGCGCTGAAATGATCAAAAATGAGAAATGTGTGAGTAACAACGATCAAACCTACCGCAGAAAATGTAGGGAAGAGTTCTCAGAGCTGGTGGAACAATACTATTGCAATACGCCGTTGATGGGACTCAAGCCAACATCTCCGCACGATGCTGCAACACACAGTGTGGATGGAACAGCTCAGGGCAAATTTAATCCCAACACCTCTGCACCACATCATTGGATAGCACGGACCTGCCAAAGAAGTCAACATGGGGCCAGCTGGCATGGCAGCTGGCACAGACACTCTTACCTGGCTGACAAGCCCTCAGAGGCAGTGTAAGGGAAAATAATGACACAAGGGACACTGGCCCCCACCACGAGCACAATGAAACTCAATATCAAATCACATGAAAACTCTTACATGCATCCTATTTATCCTTCTCTGCCCAAGCCATCTATAGCAATTATTTGGGACTTCATTTATTTTAAAAAGACCCATCCTCTGAACGAGCTGCTAAAGCAAAGTGACCAAGCAACCGCTCAGGTGGGGAATAGGATCAACAGGATTACAGATCTGGTTAAACTGAGCTATCAGAAGCTGCAATAATTAGGTTGCCTGGGGACTCAGCTTCATGCCCAGCCCAGCATCATCATTGGAGGAAACGGTAACTACTGGAAATTTGTTATCTCTTCCTTACAAACCACATCAGGAGATTTCTCATCTCTCAAGCACATGTCTTGTGATTGTAGCCACAGAAATGCCATCTAATGGGTGGAGAAAGTAGGCAACCCTGGACTAAATCCTTCTTTGTTTTGTATGGAAACTGAGACATGAACGGTAAACTGTAATTTTTATTATATTTAAAAGCTACTTAAAGATCATATTCACATGCTGTCAAACACATTATTAATTTGGAGAAGGCAAGTGTGAATACAATTTCACCCTTATTACATAAATGTGTGAAAGGTCAGCTAGAGCATTCATCATACCAAAAATAAGTCTCATGTATTTCCATGTAAAAGTTATTTAAATGGATGTGCAAACCTATGTGACTATATATGCCTTCTGGATCTTGAATATATATTTTCATAGATACATTGCATCTATCTCTACAGATAGTCTCCATATTTACTTAAACAGCTATTTGTATATCTGACCTATGTGATTTTTGCTCAGTCTTTCTAGTCCTTAACATGCTCAAGGTGACTTAAATTACTATGACTTGCCATTTGCTTGTAAGAAAACTTTGTACATAAATATGAGCCTCTCATCCTAAATAAGAAAATATTTAGTGTGAATTTGGCTGTGTGGAGGAAACAACAAAACCTTCAGTGACTTTTTTTAAAAGACAGGATTTTTCCAGCTGTTTATTAACATTAATAGATTAAATTTTCACATGCCACAAATAGAACAGAATCATAGAATGGTTTGAATTGGCAGGGACTTTGGGCAAGAATATGCTGAACGAGATCAGGTTGCCCACGGCCCCAACAAGCATGGCCTTGAACAATTCCAGGGGTGGGGCATCCGCTGCTCCTGTGGGTAACCTTTGCTATGAGAGTGGTGAGGTCCAAGTGCCTCACCACCCTCATAGCGAAGAATTTCTGCCTAATCTAAACCCACCTTCTGTCAGTTTCAAGTCCCTTGTCCAGTCGCTACAATCCTATCCTTGTAAAAACTCCCCCAGGGACTTAAGCTAAATTCCATCAATTTCACCGGAAGTAAGGAAGTGCAATCTTGAAGCTCCTCTTTGTGGAAAAGTGTTGGATACGCTGAGTAACAACACCTGCATGCATTCATGTCAAAGCACCACTGACCAAAGGCAGATGCATGAGCAGCTAAACAGAAGCTCCTCAGCTGCACACAGTGAAGGCTTTGACATGCACTGAATTAGCTGCTGAAGGAGACCCACACACTCCTGATTGCAGTGAACATTTTGAATTTGAATCCAGAAAACACTGTCTCCAGCTAGATCCCACTACTCACATGACTAAAAATTACTCAGCTGAACTGTCCCTCAATCTGCTACCATATGCAAGTTACCAAAGTATGAGATTGTTTGATAAGGTTTAGATCACCCATAAATTATACCAGAATGATAAATTTAAGGCATGTATGCTGTGCTGATAACTTTTTGAAGAGGAAATTGCACAAACTATAGTGACATATCGTTCTTTTAAAATCCTCCTTTCCAGAAGTTTATACTGATTTTGGCTATTACCTCTAGCTACAATGCAGAGAGAAAAGAGGGCCAGGGCTATGGCAAGAACAGCTTGGCTTCTGAAGCAGCAGTATTTATTTTCAGTTATTACAAAATTGTATCCAGATAGTACAGCTTACAGCCTTCTTCATTCATACAGAGGGCTTTCAATGAAGTGTGTTTACATATTATTTTCCTAGAGAAACATTTCAATAAACCCCAAAACACAGCAATGATCCTATAAGTAAATAAAATTATTTACTCTAACTGCACATGAATGGTATTATTATTGTGGCAAAATCCACTGATCCCTGGAAACCCACCGGAGACAATTTCTGATATGCAGGGTTTATGGGAGTAGATGCAGGCATATCCCAGAAGGTTGCTAAGGAACTAGCAGATATATGCATTTTTTGCAGAACTGACATGTAAAATATATCCCTGTTTCTTGGATTAGGCAAACTGAGAAAGCTGTGTGGAATGAGATACTCACAACAAATTCTCCTTATTTCCCTTAATCAAGAAACCCCTGAGAACTATAATTATGAATAATTCAACCTTTCACTAAGATTTGGTGCAATTAATAACACTACTTTAAAGCTGCTAGCTTTGTTTATCTTTTTATGCATAATTAAAGGGTGTTGATATTTAAGTTTTCAGCCAAGGAGCAAACTAGGTTTGGTTTTGCTGGCAGCATCTGCTCCTGGCTTAACTAGGATGTGATAACCTGATATTGCCCCATCCCAGCACACATGGTGCAGTCAGCTTTCTTTGCCACCATTCCTGTTCATACTTAATTGTGCTGGAATTCTGTGCTCTGTCTGAATCAGTAGCTGACTGTCTTCTTCCTCCTCCCATCTTCTTTGCCACATATGCATTAGCAGCTTGGAGTTGCGGTCAGAACTTGTCTAATTTTCTCAGGGGTACCAGTCCCCAGAGGCATGGCTTTTGAAAAGCGATTTTCTGTTTCCCGCTTTCCAACAGTTTCAGATGCATATGGAAAATAGAGAAATCTGAAAAACAGACAGCTACCAGTGCATTAGATTTTCTGCTCCTGTGATTAAATGGATCCCTGGCTTCCAAGGCATAAATGAAGTCCAGAAAAATTCCCTTTTCAAAATATGTGCTCCAAATTTCTATGGTGCTACTACATGCTCTGTCATTTCAGTTTCCTTTTGTCTCATCAGAGAATTCCTCTAGCAGATTGCTTTATTACTTTTGCTGAAAGGAAACTCTCCAACAAGGTCTCTAGTAAGAGATTTCACATAATTTTCCATTTTCCCAGTGTTTTTATTAATTAAAAAAGTGATTTTTAATTTCCAGCACTTTCTGGTAATTGGGAAAGTTTTTAAATTAGGAACCAAAAGCAACAAATGAGTGATTGTATTTCTCCTTTAGGTCAGAACTTAAACTGCTGGACTCCAGATTTAATAAGACTACAAAGGGTTTCCTTTTACATTTTCTATAACTTAGCGGGTTTTTGACCACAGGGCCCTTTACATGTTTTGAAGTGGTACGCATGGCTACATTAGCATCACCATTTCAAGTCCCATCTGCATATATGAAAGCTATTAACTTTTTGAGTTTTTCGGACTTTTAAATCCATCTGAACAAAGAGAAAAGTCAAAATATGGCCATGTTTTCATCAAATTAAACAGTCAATTGCAGCCTCACAACCTCAAAGCAGTCTCTGCTTCCAGAGATAGAGGGAGAACAAACTTCCGAGGTGTAGTCTGAGCCAACTTTCTCTTGTGGAATTCCAACACCCTTCTGGGGTAAGCTGGGTAACTGTGCTCAGTAATTTCCCATTTTCTTGTGAGAGCATGCTTTGCAAAAGCAAAGTGATTGCAGGGAGTAGGGGCATCCAGTTAGGAACTACAGCACTCAGTTCTATGTATTCCCACCCACCATTTGGTTCCCAACTTTTCCTCTTTTTCTGGTGATCACAGAGCCCATGTTCCTGAAGCCCTCTGAAGTGTTTTCAGAGATGTATGGATGACTGGGTAATCCCTGTCAATCTGAGAAAGATTTTCTCAGCAATGGTGGAATAAGGGAGAAGGGAACAAGGTGTTTTCTGTGGACCCAGTCTGGTTTTGTGCTTCAAGACAGTTCACTGGATAGAGAAATACCACCTTTTGTTTTCATTCATTATGTTCATATTTTGACCTATGCTTGGAGAGAGAAGTCAATGTTCAACTACTTATATCCATGGTTCCATGCTTTGAAAGGTTGTTAAAGGGTCTGAATACACATGAAACCAAGTGAGCCCAACTGGAACTTTGGGAACAGAAAATCAAAGTTAACATTCTCAAACATGGCAATGTCATACAGAATCCAAAGTCTCAGTTACAAAATGTCACAGCACCACAAATAAAAAAAAAAACAACAAACCACCAAACCGAACAAACAAAAAAACCCACCAGAACAAAAAAACTTTAACAAACAAACAAACAAAACAAAACAGCAAAACAAAAAAAAATCAAACTTTAGGGAATAATAAAATTCTGAGCCCTTAGACAGGCTATGATAGATGGGCTTCTTGGGTGACCTGATTCCTAAATCTCTGAGTAACATTTGAAATAGGCTGTGGTTCTAGAGGTCACTTAGCTACCTCAGAATATTTTTCTCCCAGATACTAAATATGTGATTAAAGAGTCAGCTGCCTGTAAGGCTATTGGCTTTTTTCCCTAACCCAGGAAGAAACAACATCCTGCCAAAATCTTTTTCAGGCTTTTCCCTCAGGCTGACTTTATTAATTCAGGAGGAAAAAAAAGAAGAAGACAAGAAAAAGAAACCATCTCTCACAAAACATAAGCTGCAGGGGCCATTTCCCCATGCTGCAGCTCTGCTTGCTCTAAAGCCAACATCTCTCCTTTTATTCCTCATCTTAATGAGCTTTCTCAACTCTTGGTAAGCTCTGTCTGACCTAAATGAGTCAGGGAATGGGCAGAAGTTTCTGCCTCCTGGGGCCCTTGACCCTTAACATGGCTGCCTCTCCTGCTGTCGTGCCTGCCCTAACTCCAGGACTGGCATTAAGCTCTTTAGGAAATTAGCACAGTAGACATATAGTTAAGTACCTACTTGGATACCCAATTTCTAGCTCCTGTTTCTGAGAACTTGCCTGCTGTTCCCTTTGCTGTAAGGCAGGATGTGGTTATTGCTGGCATTAAATGTTGTTCTGCGCCCTTAACTTCTCATGGGAGGGAAAAACTGAGTGAGGTACTCCGCAGAGTGGAAGCAAGGTACTCATATGAAGCTGTCAGCTTGCTCAGTATT